>NC_069503.1:541789406-541826906 GCF_027579735.1 Bombina bombina
TCCAATGCCTCCTCTGCTTAGAATGACGTCACAGGCGTCTAATGGTCCCAAGCAATCCCGGCGTGCTGAATAGGAAAGGAGTCCCTGTACTCCATAGGTAAATAGAAACAAAAAAAAGGTCCCAGCACTATCCGGATGGTTCAGATGTATAAACAGGTATATGAAAAAAAGAAAAAAAGCTTTAAAGTAAAAAACAAAATCCTTTATTGATCATGAGATAGACTCATACTTTAAAAGCCTGCAGAAAACATCTGACCGGTTTCGGCTTACATAGCCGTAATCCTAGATGTAATCAAAGTGCACCTTATATACACAGAAGCGCCTCCCATGGGAGTATTGATTAAAAACAGAAACCTGAGCTCAATAGCTTAGCAACAGATTTTAAAGTTACAGACTTATAAATTCACCAAAACAGTGTCTTTGAACAAAGAATGCTGATTTGTTTATAAAAAATTCTAGTATTCTTGCTATAATAATAACAATACAAGATAATAATCAAAAGCATTGTTAGAATAAGAATAAATGTGTATATGAATATATAGAGGGCCTATGAAAAGATAAGATAAAATAGAGGCAAGTCCTGGATGTATGCATATATATCTCACATGCTTATTATTTCACCTCTTCCTCTTAATTATTTAAATATTTTTTCTTTAAGTTATTATACCTATGTTACTAACAAACCTAAATGTGAGATAATTAAATACATAATAGGAATGTGACATAAGAGCAGAATTTTTTTTTTTTTAAATTAATGATCAAAAAATAAAAGAGAAGTGGAAAGGAGGTATGTATATATGCATAAAATATAAAGTAATAACAGCTTAAGAGATCATGCAACTGCAGTTATATAAAGCAGACCTATATTATACCTAATAACAAAATGCTAAATAGTAAGGAAAAAATAATATGGCCCAGTTATAACAGAGGATGCCTATTCAGTAGAATATTAACATATATTTGGCAGGTAAACATTGGTATCTATGCCAAAAATTAATTATATCAAATTCAGAGTTGAAACCCCCAGGCAGCAGGCTACCGAGCTTGTGTATCCAATAAATCTCTTGTCTTAATAGTATTTGTACTTTGTCACCACCACGACGAGGTGTGGTGATTTGCTCGATAGCCTGCCACCTGAAGGTGCCAACTTCTCCATGATGAATTTCAAGAAAATGTTTAGCAAGTGCCGATACAGCTCTTTCTTGGGAGACATAGGACAAATGCTCCCTTATACGTTTGCCCACCATACGAGTGGTCTGACCAACATACTGTCTGTTACATTGTACGCATTCAATCAAATATATAACATACTTGTTGCCACATTTGATGCAACCTTTAGTATGAAATACCTCCTGTGTAATGGCTGAAGTGAAAGTTTTTGACACATGAATATGATCGCATGATTTACACGATCTTTTCCCACACTTGTAGGTACCCTTTACTTTTAGCCAAGAGCTACCACTATCCTGTTTCGGTAATAGGCTTGGGGAAAGCATATTTCCTAGTGATAGGTTACGTTTGTATACAAAATTGCAGCCATCCTCAAGGGTCTTAGTCGTTTGACTATTTCACAAACTTGATAATATTGATTAGAATATGCTGTAATTTGGGTCGTCTTGGTCTTAGTATATGTTTGTGGTTCTGTGTCTATAGCTTATATATATTCCTAACTATATATGTATACATATGTTTTTATGTGTTTATATGTGTATCTATGTCTGTAAATACTTTTTACAAGTACTACTGTATATCTATGGGGAAATAGCCTGTCATCTGAGATACGGCTTTCAGCACTCATAGTGATGGTTCCCACAACACAGCTGAAGGTAATGTGAGAAGATCTTCAGTGTGGAGAATGGTGTCTTGCTACAAGCAGCATTGAGGTATGTGCAGTCTTTTGTTTCTGGGGAGATTTTATGCATCAGAACAGGCTGACATTGTCCCCTATATGGGGAAGGGTAAGCAGTATTCACTAATGAAAATAAATGGTGTACCTGAAATCCCTTTATTTTATTTGCCAAAAGTTTGTAAAGACCTTTGTGGCTTATCTTGGGCTGGATGCTGGGAGATGCGTTTTTTGCTTGAGGGCTGTTAATTTTATTACTGGATGCAGGACTGCAGTGTTACGATTTTGTCTGCATATACAAAAGGGCACATGGCATATACTTTTTATTTCATTCATCATGTTGTTTGTACTGCGACCCATGCGGGTCTTAGTCAGGATTAGAGTACGCCCACGGTGGGCAGGGCCAAATCCAGTTTTCATCCGGATCACATAGCAAGCAGAGGCTGGGGCTCTGGAGGCCTAAGAGTTCATTAATTCCACAGACCAAGGTTCCCTTCCTGGGAACTCTAATAGATTCTATATCCATGAAGATTTTCTTGACAGAGGTCAGAAAGTTAAAGATTCTGAATACATGCCGAGCCCTTCGGTCCAATCCTCGGCCATCAGTGGCCCAGTGCATGGAGGTAATTGGATTGATGGTGGCGGCAATGGACATCATTCCGTTTGCTCGTTTTCATCTCAGACCACTACAGCTGAGCATGCTCAGACAGTGGAATGGAGACTATGCAAATTTGTCTCCTCAGATAGATCTGGATCAGAAGACAAGAGACTCTCTTCTTTGGTGGTTGTCTCAGGATCATCTGTCCAAAGGGACGTGCTTGCGCAGACCTTCATGGGTGATAGTGACGACGGACGCCATCCTTCTAGGTTGGGGTGCGGTCTGGAATTCCCTGAAGGCTCAGGGTGTGTGGACTCAGTCAGAGTCAATTCTTCCAATCAATATTCTGGAATTGAGGGCAATATTCAATGCGAATCAGGCGTGACCTCAGTTGGCTTCGGCCAAATTCATTTGCTTTCAGTCGGACAACATCATGACTGTGGCTTACATCAATCATCAGGGAGGAACAAGGAGTTCCTTAGCAATGAAAGAAGTATCCAAGATAATTCGGTGGGCGGAGGCCCACTCTTGTTATCTGTCAGCAATCTACATCCCAGGAGTGGACAACTGGGAAGCGGACTTTTTAAGCAGACAGACGTTTCATCCGGGGGAGTGGGAACTCCATCCAGAGGTCTTTGCCACTCTGATTCTCAGATGGGGCAGACCGGAGTTGGATCTGATGGCATCTCGTCAGAATGCCAAACTTCCAACATACGGATCCAGGTCAAGGGATCCTCAGGCCGAACTGATAGATGCCTTGGCAGTGCCTTGGTCGTTCAACCTAGCTTATGTGTTTCCACCGTTTGCTCTCCTGCCTCGGGTGATTGCTCGGATCAAACAGGAGAGGGCTTCAGTCATTCTAATCGCACCTGCGTGGCCTCGCAGGACTTGGTATGCCGATCTAGTGGACATGTCCTCTCTGCCGCCGTGGAAGCTTCCATTGAGGCAGGACCTTTTCATTCAGGGACCCTTCCAACACCCAAATCTAGTTTCTCTGCAACTGACTGCTTGGAGATTGAACGCTTGATCTTATCTAAGCGGGGGTTCTCTGATTCGGTCATTGATACTTTGATTCAGGCACGTAAGCCTGTCACCAGAAAGATCTATCATAAGATATGGTGTAAATATCTTGGTTGGTGCAAATCCAGGGGTTACTCATGGAGTAAGAGTTAAGATTCCTAGGATTCTGTCCATTCTCCAAGAAGGATTGGAGAAAGGGTTATCAGCGAGTTCCTTAAAAGGACAAATCTCTGCTTTGTCAATTTTGCTACACAAACATTTGGCTGATGTTCCAGACGTTCAGTCTTTTTGTCAGGCTCTAACCAGAATTAACCCTGTGTTTAGACCAATTGCTCCACCCTGGAGTTTGAATTTAGTTCTTAATGTTCTTCAAGGGGTTCCGTTTGAACCCATGCATTCCATAGATATTAAGTTGTTATCTTGGAAAGTTTTATTTTTGGTTGCTATTTCTTCTGCTCGTAGAATTTCGGAGCTTTCAGCGCTACAATGTGATTCGCCTTATATTATTTTCCATTCTGATAAGGTGGTTTTACGTACCAAACCTGGTTTTCTTCCCAAGGTTGTTTCTAATTAGAATATTAATCAAGAAATTGTGGTTCCTTCATTATGTCCTAATCCTTCTTCTAAGAAGGAGCGTATGTTGCATAACTTGGACGTGGTCCGTGCCCTGAAGTTTTACTTGCAAGCGACTAAGGATTTCCATCAATCATCTTCATTATTCATTGTCTTTTTTGGAAAGCGTAGGGTCAGAAGGCTACGGATACCTCCCTTTATTTTGGGCTGAAGAGTATCATCCGTCTGGCGTATGAGACTGCTGGACAGCAGCCTCCTGAAAGAATTAGGGCTCATTCTACTAGGGCTGTGGCTTCCTCAAGGGCATTTAAAAACGATGCTTCTGTTGAACAGATTTGCAAGGCTGCAACTTGGTCGTCTCTTCACACTTTTTCCAAATTTTACAAATGTGATACTTTTGCTTCTTCTGAGGCTGGTTTTGGGAGAAAGGTTCTTCAAGCAGTGGTGCCTTCCGTTTAGGTTCCTGTCTTGTCCCTCCCTTTCATCCGTGTCCTGTAGATTTGGTATTGTATCCCACAAGTAAGGATAAGTTCCGTGGACTTGTCATATCTTGTAGAAGAAAAGGAAATTTATGCTTACCTGATAAATTAATTTCTTCTACGATATGACGAGTCCACGGCCCACCCTGTCATTTTTAGACAGGTATATATTATATTTTATTTTTGTTAAACTTCAGTCACCTCTGCACCTTTGGCTTCCTAACTTCGGTCGAATGACTGGAGGTGGAGGGAAGGGAGGAGCTATATATACAGCTCTGCTGTGGTGCTCTTTGCCACATCCTGTTAGCAGGAGGTTAATATTCCACAAGTAAGGATGAAATCCGTGGACTCATATCGTAGAAGAAATAAATTTATCAGGTAAGTATAAATTTCCTTTATTTTAATTTTGAACATATTTTTTACTGTCTAACCCATAACTTATATGTTTGGTAAAATGTTATAGGTAAAAATAAATAGCAGGCACATGAAAAAAAGAAGATAAACGTTTGCTTGAAAATAGTTTTAATGGTTGACTGGACCACTAAATATGTTAAAGATGTGTTATTTGATTAGCAGTTATTATGCATGAACTTTTAAGTAATTATATATTTCTCTATTTATTATGTGTTAATTTTGGTCATATACTGCGCTTGTAGAATATATATATATATATTTACACACAGTGTGTGTGTATGTGTGTATATATATATATATATATATATATATATATATATATATATATATATATATATATATATATATATATATATAAATAATACATCCAACAAGGATGCACTAACATTCCTAAACTTTATTGTGAATGTTTTTGGGGCTGTCACCCCTTTCTCAGACAAAGATAAGTGGAAATCAAACATACTATATACCCATTGTCCCCCCCCCCCCCCCCCCCCCCCAGGGCACAGCCTTTCACAAGACCAGAAAAAAATAATTTCAGCTGTAGCAAATCATGTGTACACATAACAAAATAATGCCAAATCAAATCAGTCCACAATCCATGTATAAATATACAAATGCTCTGTATTAAAAAGTGACTAATGTGATATTTAGTGGGACATTAAATTTGGCTAACCCTACGTGGTATAGGTGTCAGACTGATATCTTCAGTTTCACCTATCCAACCACATAAACTATTAATAATTCAAAAAGGACTATAAACACTAATGTTTATAGTCCTTTTTGAATTACAAATAGTTTATGTGGTTGGATAGGTGAAACTGAAGATATCAGTCTGACACCTATACCACATAGGTGTCATATAGTAATAATGTAGTCTCACCAGTCCTGTCTTGATTGAGGTAGTTAATAAACGATATCCAAATTTGTAATGTCTTTTAATGTTAATATCTTTATTAGGAATATCATTATATAGAATATAGTCACTATCGCTACATAGCAGTTCCTTAAGAGAGCAAATGATTTATGTTAGTATCCTGGTGTTAAGTTGCCCTGACGACCCCACTTCAATAGAGTATAATCTTGTAGCAAGATGATGCTGTCTAGAATTTAATTCAGGCTCCTAATATTTGTGAATATATTTAATTAGACAATAGCACACCACTATTATTTATGATTATGATACTTGAGATTGTAGTGCAAGAGTGTATCAACGATATCTAGTGCGGTTGTTGACATGTCTCTATGACAACCGTGTAGGAACGGGTTGATGATTTTATCAACAGCCAACATCCCACCACGCCTCCCATCATCTTGATACACGCCTTGTTCAGGGCGCCGTTGACTACAGCGAAGATTTATTTATTTACTTTAGAAGGATAATATAGGTAAGATCCTTATATAGTAAACATATTAACTATATGTATACACTGACATATCTTATCAGTCACTTTTTAACACTGACCATTTTTATTAGCTACAGCTAACATTCTTTTTTCTGTCCTTGTGATAGGCTGTGCACTGGGGGGGGGGGGGGTGTACACCATGGGTATATAGTATGTTTAATTTACACTTATCTTTGTATAAAGAAGGGGTGACAGCCCTGAAAACGTTCACAATAAAGTTTGTGAATGTTTAAATCCCGAGAGTGCATTCTTGTTGGATTTATTGTTGATATTGAAGATTGCACCCTGGTCCAGTGGAGTTTTTGTTTGTTAGAGTGCGCCTTCAGGAAGAGAGAGAGAATATATATATATATATATATATATATATATATATATCTATACATACACACAAAGCAAGGCTGACAATTTTTAATAGATAAATCACTATTTTAATCAATATTGGAAGACGGAAATATCTATTTTCTACTGACATCATTTAATGTTATAATATTTGGTCATTTTATGTCATCCATAATTGAAACAGCATGTGATGAAATCACTATTTATCTTGTATATATATATTTTTTTATATGTTAGCCTTTGTGGACATATCTTCTGCTACTACTGCTGTAACAACTATGTTATGACAAAACACAGCGACAAAAAAGAGCGGTGCTGTCGGAATTGTTATAGGGAAAATCATATCAATAATTCCAGTGGTTCTGAGGAGTCCCGGGCTGCATCCAACACAGAAACTCGAGGAGTTACAGGTCAGTTTGTCAGTCTTACCTAACTAAATCATATTCTTGCATATTGAATTATTACATTTTGGATCAAACTGCTTTGGTTAGCTGGAGGTTTACTGTACTTTATGAAACCCAAAATGTTCTTTTGTGATTCAGACAGAATATACCATTTAAAAAAAGTTTCCAATTTACTTCTACAACAAAGTTGTTTTGTTCCTTTGATATTCTTTTGTTGAAGAGATACCTGGTTAGGTGTCTGGAGCACACAGCAGGAAATAGTGCTGCTATCTAGCGTTCTTGCAAATGGATAACATTCTTGCAAAACTGCTACCATATAGTGCTCCAGACACGCTCCGGAGCTTACCCCCTGCTTTTCAACAAAAGACACCAAGAGAAGGAAGACAATTTAATAATAGAAGTAAATTAGAAAATTTTTTAAATTGCATACTCTATCTGAATCAGGAAAGAACATTTTGGGTTTCATGTCCCTTTAATGTTATTTTAGGAATATCTATCTGATAACTATACATTTTATATGTACTATCACTTATTATTTGATGGGTTTTCCGCTGTTTTATTTACCTTGTACAGTAGTTTTGCCCTTCAGCTACATTATGCTCTTGGAAGCGTCTCTGCATTCTTTTCCGATTGCTCTATTAAAAAATTCCAACATATATTAATTATTACAAACAGTAGAGATCAGATAGATACAATATGGAAAAACACTTCCTTTTGGGTGGATGCTGCCGAACTTAGTCCCTCCTGCTGCTCTTCGGGAAATCGTTACATTTTTGAAATATCCATGCTTTATTTCCCGGAAATCAGCTCTGAACTTGCGGTATGGATTTTGAACGGAATAAGGCTCAAGATAGTGAAGTCCAATACTAAATGTAAAATCTTATCCCTCTTCCTTCTGAGTATTTTCCATTTAGTATTTGATTTCTCTTAAAGATATTGAGCTTTATTCCTTTCACGATTCATACTGCAAGTTTGGAGCTGATTCCTGTGGAGTGCAGCATCACCATTTAAAAAAAAAATATATATTAATTTCCCTAAAAAACTGAACATAAAGCAAACTTGTCATAGGTGACAAGATGCGGTCTATGCTATTTGCATTTATACATTTTTCAGCAGATAATGTTGCCTATTGTTTGTGTTTAAAAATTGTTCAATTCGTTTTGATTAAGGAACTATTTAAGATGATGACGTGCGATTGAGTGGTATGGATCTTTTGTTTACTGATTATTTTTTTGTAAAATGACTTGATCCCTAATAGTGCATCATATTATTTCTATAAAAAAAAAAACATATAAATTAGGACTGTTAAAGGGACATTGTACTTTTCTTTGCATAAATGTTTTGTAGATGATGCATTGAGAGCTTGCGTTAGAACTTTGCGCTAGACTTCATTAACCAGAGGTCAGACCTCTGGTTAATTAAATAAATGTCCCCCAATTGCCCCCCAAAATAAAGTGTATTGCTCCTTTTAAAAACAAAAACAAATTATGAGCATCTTTTTTATATTTTTTTTATTAAATAACTGCACAAAGCAGTTATAAGGGGTTAAAGTGAGGAGATGTGGGGTGTTAGAAAGAAAAACCACACTGAAAAGTGCCTTTACACTGCAGTTAACAACTTTGTATCATCTGCAAAAACTTTTGCTATTTAATCCTTGCTCCAAGTCATTAATAAAAATATTAAAAAGAACCAGGCACAGTACTGATCCCTGGGGAAAAAGATCCTACTGAGCATGGACACGAGCTCACAGGGTATAGGTATACTAGTCTGTGGTTGTCTGATGTCTGATGATGCAGGGGGCCAAAAAATTGGGGGGGGGGGGAGAAATAAATTTGTCTAAAATAAAATCTACTGCTTATTTGAAATTCAGAGTAGGTGCAAGACAATGCAATAGCATTTACTCTGAATTTTAAATGAGTAGTAGATTTTGTTCTAACAAATTTCAAAGTTATGTATTTCTCTTGTTAGGTGTATCCAGTCCACGGATCATCCATTACTTGTGGGATATTCTCCTTCCCAACAGGAAGTTGCAAGAGGATCACCCACAGCAGAGCTGCTATATAGCTCCTCCCCTAACTGCCATATCCAGTCATTCTCTTGCAAGCTCTCAACATAGCTGGAGGTAGTAAGAGGAAAGTGGTAAAATATAGTTAGTTTTTTCTTCAATCAAAAGTTTATTGTTTTTAAATGGTACCGGAGTTGTGCTATTTTATCTCAGGCAGCATTTAGAAGAAGAATCTGCCTGCGTTTTTCTATGATCTTAGCAGAAGTAACTAAGATCCACTGCTATTCTCACATATGTCTGAGGAGTGAGGTAACTTCAGAGGGAGAATGGCGTGCAGGGTATCCTGCAATAAGGTATGTGCAGTTAAGTTTTTCTAGGGATGGAATTTGCTAGAAAATGCTGCTGATACCGGATTAATGTAAGTTAAAGCCTAAATACAGTGATTTAATAGCGACTAGTATCAGGCTTGCTATGAGAGGTATATACTCTGATTAATGTGCAATATAAAACATTTGCTGGCATGTTTAACCGTTTTTATATATGCTTTGGTGATAAAACTTATTGGGGCCTAGTTTTTTTCCACATGGCTGGCTTTATTTTTGCCTAGAAACAGTTTCCTTAGACTTTCCACTGTTATAGTATAAAAGTTACAGTTGGTGCAGTTAAAATTACAAACTGTGACATTCAGCTTCCCTCAGCAGTCCCCTGCATGCTATAGGACATCTCTGAAGGGCTCAAAAGGCTTCAAAAGTAGGAGCTGTGGCAGTTGTTATGACTGTTTAAAAAACATATTTTTCGTTTTGTTAATCTGTTTTTTGTATTAAGGGGTTAATCATCCATTTGCAAGTGGGTGCAATGCTCTGTTAACTTGTTACATACACTGTAAAAATTTTGTTAGTTTAACTGCCTTTTTCCATTGTTATTTCAAATTTTGGCAAAATTTGTTTCTCTTGAAGGCACAGTAACGTTTTTTTATATTGCTTGTTAACTTGATTTAAAGTGTTTTCCAAGCTTGCTAGTCTCATTGCTAGTCTGTATAAACATCTCTGACATAGAGGAAACTCCTTGTTCATTATGTTTAAAAGCCATGGTGGAACCCCATAGGAGAATGTGTACTAAATGTATTGATTTCACTTTAAACAATAAAGATCAGCTGTTATCTTTAAAAGAATTATCACCAGAGGATTCTGACGAGGGGGAAGTTATGCCGACTAACTCTCCCCACGTGTCGGACCCTTCAAGGGACTCACGCTAAAATGGTGCCAAGTACATCAAAGACGCCCATAGTGATTACTTTGCAGGACATGGCGGCAATCATGGATAATACCCTGTCAGCGGTATTAGCCAGACTGCCTGAATTCAGAGGAAAGTGCGATAGCTCTGGGGTTAGACGTAATACAGAGCGCGCAGATGTTTTAAGGCCCATGTCTGATACTGCGTCACAATATGCAGAAGCTGAGGAAGGGCTTCAGTCTGTGGGTGACGTCTCTGACTCGGGGAAACCTGATTCCGATATGTCTACTTTTAAATTTAAGCTTGAGAACCTCTGGGTGTTGCTTGGAGAGGTTTTAGCTGCTCTGAATGACTGTGACACAATTGCAGTGCCAGAGAAATTGTGTAGACTGGATAAATACTACGCGGTGCCGGTGTGTACTGACGTTTTTTCCAATACCTAAAAGGTTTACAGAAATTATTACTAAGGAGTGGGACAGACCCGGTGTGCCGTTTTCCCCCCCTCCTATTTTTAGAAAAATGTTTCCAATAGACGCCACCACACGGGACTTATGGCAGACGGTCCCTAAGGTGGAGGGAGCAGTTTCTACTTTAGCAAAGCGTACCACTATCCCTGTCGAGGACAGTTGTGCTTTTTCAGATCCAATGGATAAAAAATTAGAAGGTTACCTTCAGAAAATGTTTATTCAACAAGGTTTTATCCTGCAGCCCCTTGCATGCATTGCTCCTGTCATTGCTGCTGCGGCGTTCTGGTTTGAGTCTCTGGAAGAGGCCTTTCAGACAGCTACTCCATTGACTGAAATACTTGACAAGCTTAGAACACTTAAGCTAGCTAATTCTTTTGTTTCTGATGCCATTGTTCATTTGACTAAACTAACGGCTAAGAATTCTGGATTCGCCATCCAGGCGCGTAGGGCGCTATGGCTTAAATCTTGGTCAGCTGACGTGACTTCAAAGTCTAAATTACTTAACATTCCCTTCAAGGGGCAGACCCTATTCGGGCCTGGTTTGAGGGAAATTATTGCTGACATTACTGGAGGTAAGGATCATACCCTTCCTCAGGACAGGGCCAAATCAAGGGCCAAACAGTCTAATTTTCGTGCCTTTCGAAACTTCAAGGCAGGTGCAGCATCAACTTCCTCTGCTACAAAACAAGAGGGAACTTTTGCGCAATCCAAGCCGGCCTGGAAATCTAACCAGGCCTGGAGCAAAGGCAAGCAGGCCAGAAAGCCTGCTGCTGCCTCTAAGACAGCATGAAGGAACGGCCCCCTATCCGGCAACGGATCTAGTAGGGGGCAGACTTTCTCTCTTCGCCCAGGCGTGGGCAAGAGATGTTTAGGATCCCTGGGCG
Organism: Bombina bombina; assembly: GCF_027579735.1. Classification (NCBI taxonomy): domain Eukaryota; kingdom Metazoa; phylum Chordata; class Amphibia; order Anura; family Bombinatoridae; genus Bombina; species Bombina bombina. The sequence goes on from NC_069503.1 coordinate 541,801,075, forward strand.
TTGGAGATCATATCTCAGGGATATCTTCTGGAATTCAAAGCTTCCCCCCCACAAGGGAGATTTCACCTTTCGAGATTATCTGTAAACAAGATAAAGAAAGAGGCATTCTTACGCTGTGTGCAAGACCTCCTAATAATGGGAGTGATCCATCCAGTTCCACAGATGGAACAAGGACAGGGATTTTATTCAAATCTGTTTGTGGTTCCCAAAAAAGAGGGAACCTTCAGACCAATTTTGGATCTAAAGATCTTAAACAAATTCCTCAGAGTTCCATCGTTCAAAATGGAAACTATTCGGACAATCCTACCTATGATCCAGGAGGGTCAGTACATGACCACAGTGGATTTGAAGGATGCTTACCTTCACATACCGATTCACAAAGATCATCATTGGTTCCTAAGGTTTGCCTTTCTAGACAGGCATTACCAGTTTGTGGCTCTTCCCTTCGGGTTAGCTACAGCCCTAAGAATTTTTACAAAGGCTCTGGGGTCTTTTCTGGCGGTCCTAAGACCACGGGGCATAGCAGTGGCCCCTTATCTAGACAACATCCTGATACAGGCGTCAAACTTCCAAATTGCCAAATCTCATACGGACATAGTGTTGGCATTTCTGAGGTCGCATGGGTGGAAAGTGAACGAGGGAAAGAGTTCTCTATCACCCCTCACAAGGGTTTCCTTCCTAGGAACTCTGATAGATTCTGTAGAAATGAAAATATACCTGACGGAGTCCAGGTTATCAAAGCTTCTAAATTCCTGCCGTGTTCTTCACTACATTCCGCGCCCTTCGGTGGCTCAGTGTATGGAAGTGATCGGCTTAATGGTAGCGGCGATGGACATAGTGCCATTTGCGCGCCTACATCTCAGACCGCTGCAATTATGCATGCTCAGTCAGTGGAATGGGGATTACACAGATTTGTCCCCTCTGCTAAATCTGGATCAAGAGACCAGAGATTCTCTTCTATGGTGGCTATCTCGGGTCCATCTGTCCAAAGGTATGACCTTTCGCAGGCCAGATTGGACAATTGTAAAAACAGATGCAAGCCTTCTAGGTTGGGGTGCAGTCTGGAATTCCCTGAAGGCTCAGGGATCGTGGACTCAGGAGGAGAAACTCCTCCCAATAAATATTCTGGAGTTAAGAGCAATATTCAATGCTCTTCTAGCTTGGCCTCAGTTAGCAACCCTGAGGTTCATCAGATTTCAGTCGGACAACATCACGACTGTGGCTTACATCAACCATCAAGGGGGGACCCGGAGCTCCTCTTGCGATGTTAGAAGTCTCCAAGATAATTCGTGGGGCAGAGACTCACTCTTGCCATCTATCAGCGATCCATATCCCAGGTGTAGAGAACTGGGAGGCGGATTTTCTAAGTCATCAGACTTTTCATCCGGGGGAGTGGGAACTCCATCCGGAGGTGTTTGCTCAATTGGTTCATCGTTTGGGCACACCAGAATTGGATCTCATGGCGTCTCGCCAGAACGCCAAGCTTCCTTGTTACGGATCCAGGTCCAGGGACCCAGAAGCGACGCTGATAGATGCTCTAGCAGCACCGTGGTTCTTCAACCTGGCTTATGTGTTTCCACCGTTTCCTCTGCTCCCTCGACTGATTGCCAAAATCAAACAGGAGAGAGCATCGGTGATCTTGATCGTGCCTGCGTGGCCACGCAGGACCTGGTATGCAGACCTGGTGGACATGTCATCTTTTCCACCTTGGCCTCTGCCTCTGAGACAAGACCTTCTACTACAAGGTCTTTTCAATCATCCAAATCTTATTTCTCTGAGACTGACTGCCTGGAGATTGAACGCTTGATTTTATCAAGGCGTGGCTTCTCCGAGTCAGTCATTGATACCTTAATACAGGCACGAAAGCCTGTAACCAGGAAAATCTACCATAAGATATGGCGCAAATATCTTCATTGGTGTGAATCCAAGAATTACTCATGGAGTAAGGTTAGGATTCCTAGGATATTGTCCTTTCTCCAAGAGGGTTTGGATAAAGGATTATCAGCTAGTTCTTTAAAGGGACAGATTTCTGCTCTGTCTATCCTTTTGCACAAGCGTCTGGCAGAGGTTCCAGACGTCCAGGCATTTTGTCAGGCTTTGGTTAGAATTAAGCCTGTGTTTAAACCTGTTGCTCCCCCATGGTGCTTAAACTTGGTTCTTAAGGTTCTTCAAGGAGTTCCGTTTGAACCCCTTCATTCCATTGATATCAAACTTTTATCTTGGAAAGTTCTGTTTTTGATGGCTATTTCCTCGGCTCGTAGAGTCTCTGAGTTATCAGCTTTACGATGTGATTCTCCTTATCTGATTTTCCATACAGATAAAGTAGTTCTGCGTACAAAACCTGGGTTTTTACCTAAGGTAGTTTCCAACAAGAATATCAATCAAGAGATTGTTGTTCCATCATTGTGTCCTAATCCTTCTTCAAAGAAGGAACGTCTTTTACATAATTTGGACGTAGTCCGTGCTTTAAAGTTTTACTTACAAGCGACTAAAGATTTTCGTCAAACATCTTCCCTGTTTGTTGTTTACTCTGGACAGAGGAGAGGTCAAAAGGCTTCGGCAACCTCTCTTTCTTTTTGGCTTCGGAGCGTAATACGCTTAGCCTATGAGACTGCTGGACAGCAGCCCCCTGAAAGGATTACAGCTCATTCTACTAGAGCTGTGGCTTTCACCTGGACCTTTAAAAATGAGGCTTCTGTTGAACAGATTTGCAAAGCGGCGACTTGGTCTTCGCCTCATACCTTTTCAAAATTTTACAAATTTTATACTTTTGCTTCTTCGGAGGCTATTTTTGGGAGAAAGGTTCTACAGGCAGTGGTCCCTTCTGTTTAAGTACCTGCCTTGTCCCTCCCTTCATCCGTGTACTTTAGCTTTGGTATTGGTATCCCACAAGTAATGGATGATCCGTGGACTGGATACACCTAACAAGAGAAAACATAATTTATGCTTACCTGATAAAATTATTTCTCTTGTGGTGTATCCAGTCCACGGCCCGCCCTGTCCTTTTAAGGCAGGTCTAAATTTTAAACTACAGTCACCACTGCACCCTATGGTTTCTCCTTTCTCGGCTAGTTTCGGTCGAATGACTGGATATGGCAGTTAGGGGAGGAGCTATATAGCAGCTCTGCTGTGGGTGGTCCTCTTGCAACTTCCTGTTGGGAAGGAGAATATCCCACAAGTAATGGATGATCCGTGGACTGGATACACCACAAGAGAAATAAATTTATCAGGTAAGCATAAATTATGTTATTTCCACTCCCCCTGTACCATGTGATAGCCATCAGCCAATCACAAATGCATATACGTATAGTCTGTGAATTCATGCACATGCTCAGTAGGAGCTGATGAATCAAAAAGTGTAAATATAAAAGACTGTGCACATTTTTTTTAATGGAAGTAAATTGGAAAGTTGATTTTAATTACATGCTGTATCTGAATCATGAAAATTTAATTTGACCTGAGTGTCCCTTTAAGTATAAAATATTTCATATATACATAGCTACACATATGCACATACACATACAAATTTGATCCATTCCCATGCTACAGAACCTGTTTTCTTCTGTTATGTGTGATCAGTCCACGGGTCATCATTACTTCTGGGATATAACTCCTCCCCAACAGGAAATGCAAGAGGATTCACCCAGCAGAGCTGCATATAGCTCCTCCCCTCTACGTCAGTCCCAGTCATTCTCTTGCACCCAACGACTAGATAGGATGTGTGAGAGGACTATGGTGATTATACTTAGTTTTTATGACTTCAATCAAAAGTTTGTTATTTTACAATAGCACCGGAGCGTGTTATTACTTCTCTGGCAGAGTTTGAGGAAGAATCTGCCAGAGTTTTTTACTATGATTTTAACCGGAGTTGTTAAGATCATATTGCTGTTCTCGGCCATCTGAGGGAGGTAAAGGCTTCAGATCAGGGGACAGCGGGCAGATGAATCTGCATTGAGGTATGTAGCAGTTTTTATTTTCTGAATGGAATTGATGAGAAAATCCTGCCATACCGTTAAAAATGACATGTATGTATACACTTCAGTATTCTGGGGATGGTATTTCACCGGAACTACTCTGTTAAAGGTCACTAATCCTTTTAATAACTATTTTTCATGTTAAACGTTTTTTGCTGGAATGTAGAATCGTTTACATTGCTGAGGTACTGTGTGAATAAATATTTGGGCATTATTTTCCACTTGGCAGCCTTTTTTGCTTTTATTTGTGACAGTTTCGTTTCTCTTCACTGCTGTGTGGGAGAGGGAGGGGCCGTTTTTGGCGCTCTTTGCTACGCATCAAAAAATTCCTGTCAGTTACTTTTATATTTCCTGCATGATCCGGTTCATCTCTGACAGATCTCAGGGGTCTTCAAACTTCTTTGAAGGGAGGTAAATTCTCTCAGCAGAGCTGTGAGAATTCTTATAGTGACTGTGAATAAAAACGTTGCTTTGCATTTTTTATGTCAAATTTAATTATTGTTATTTTACTAATGGGAACAAACCTTTGCTAAAAGTTGTGTTGTTTTAAAGTTTGATGCTATAACTGTTTTTCAGTTCATTATTTCTACTGTCATTTAATCGTTCAGTACCTCTTTGAGGCACAGTACGTTTTTACTAAAAAAGATTATAACCAAGTTGTAAGTTTTTTGCTAGTGTGTTAAACATGTCTGACTCAGAGGAAGATATCTGTGTCATTTGTTCCAATGCCAAGGTGGAGCCCAATAGAAATTTATGTACTAACTGTATTGATGCTACTTTAAATAAAAGTCAATCTGTACAATGTGAACAAATTTCACCAAACAGCGAGGGGAGAGTTATGCCGACTAACTCGCCTCACGCGGCAGTACCTGCATCTCCCGCCCGGGAGGTGCGTGATATTATGGCGCCTAGTACATCTGGGCGGCCATTACAGATAACATTACAAGATATGGCTACTGTTATGACTGAAGTTTTGTCTAAATTACCAGAACTAAGAGGCAAGCGTGATCACTCTGGGGTGAGAACAGAGTGCGCTGACAATACTAGGGCCATGTCTGATACTGCGTCACAGCTCGCAGAGCATGAGGACGGAGAGCTTCATTCTGTGGGTGACGGTTCTGATCCAAACAGATTGGACTCAGATATTTCAAATTTTAAATTTAAATTGGAGAACCTCCGTGTATTACTAGGGGAGGTCTTAGCAGCTCTCAACGATTGTAACACCGTTGCAATACCAGAGAAACTGTGCAGGTTGGATAAATACTTTGCGGTACCGGCGAGTACTGAAGTTTTTCCTATACCTAAGAGACTAACTGAAATTGTTACTAAGGAGTGGGATAGACCCGGTGTGCCGTTCTCACCCCCTCCAATATTTAGAAAGATGTTTCCAATAGACGCCACCACTCGGGACTTATGGCAAACGGTCCCCAAGGTGGAGGGAGCAGTTTCTACTTTAGCTAAGCGTACCACTATCCCGGTGGAGGATAGTTGTGCTTTCTCAGATCCAATGGATAAAAAATTAGAGGGTTACCTTAAGAAAATGTTTGTTCAACAAGGTTTTATATTGCAACCCCTTGCATGTATCGCGCCGATTACGGCTGCGGCAGCATTTTGGATTGAGTCGCTGGAAGAGAACCTTAGTTCATCTACGCTAGACGACATTACGGACAGGCTTAGAGTCCTTAAACTAGCTAATTCCTTCATTTCGGAGGCCGTAGTACATTTAACAAAACTTACGGCTAAGAACTCAGGATTCGCCATACAGGCACGTAGGGCGCTGTGGCTAAAATCCTGGTCAGCAGATGTTACTTCTAAGTCCAAATTACTTAATATACCTTTCAAGGGGCAGTCTTTATTTGGGCCCGGTTTGAAAGAAATTATTGCTGACATTACAGGAGGTAAGGGCCACGCCCTACCCCAAGACAAAGCCAAAGCTAAGGCTAGACAGTCTAATTTTCGTCCCTTTCGGAATTTCAAAACAGGAGCAGCATCAACCTCCACTGCACCAAAACAGGAAGGAGCTGTTGCTCGTTACAGGCAAGGCTGGAAGCCTAACCAGACCTGGAACAAGAGCAAGCAGGCCAGGAAACCTGCTGCTGCCCCAAAGACAGCATGAACCGAGAGCCCCCGATCCGGGTCCGGATCTAGTGGGGGGCAGACTCTCTCTCTTCGCCCAGGCCTGGGCAAGAGATGTTCAGGATCCCTGGGCACTAGAGATCATATCTCAGGGATACCTTCTAGACTTCAAATTATCTCCCCCAAGAGGGAGATTTCATCTGTCAAGGTTGTCAACAAACCAGATAAAGAAAGAAGCGTTTCTACGCTGCGTACAAGATCTGTTATTAATGGGAGTGATCCATCCGGTTCCGCGGTCGGAACAAGGACAAGGGTTCTACTCAAACCTGTTTGTGGTTCCCAAAAAAGAGGGAACTTTCAGGCCAATCTTAGATTTAAAGATTCTAAACAAATTCCTAAGAGTTCCATCGTTCAAAATGGAAACTATTCGGACAATTTTACCCATGATCCAAGAGGGTCAGTACATGACCACTGTGGATTTAAAGGATGCTTACCTTCACATTCCGATCCACAAAGATCATCACCGGTATCTAAGGTTTGCCTTCTTAGACAGGCATTACCAGTTTGTAGCTCTTCCATTCGGATTGGCTACGGCTCCAAGAATCTTCACAAAGGTTCTGGGTGCCCTTCTGGCGGTACTAAGACCGCGAGGGATTTCGGTAGCTCCGTACCTAGACGACATTCTAATACAAGCTTCAAGCTTTCAAACTGCCAAGTCTCATACAGAGTTAGTTCTGGCATTTCTAAGGTCACATGGATGGAAAGTGAACGAAAAGAAGAGTTCTCTCTTTCCTCTCACAAGAGTTCCATTCTTGGGGACTCTTATAGATTCTGTAGAAATGAAGATTTACCTGACAGAAGACAGGTTAACAAAGCTTCAAAATGCATGCCGTGTCCTTCATTCCATTCAACACCCGTCAATAGCTCAATGCATGGAGGTGATCGGCTTAATGGTAGCAGCAATGGACATAGTACCTTTTGCACGCCTACACCTCAGACCGCTGCAATTATGCATGCTAAGTCAGTGGAATGGGGATTACTCAGATTTGTCCCCTACTCTGAATCTAAATCAAGAGACCAGAAACTCTCTTCTATGGTGGCTTTATCGGCCACACCTGTCCAGGGGGATGCCATTCAGCAGGCCAGACTGGACAATTGTAACAACAGACGCCAGCCTACTAGGTTGGGGCGCTGTCTGGAATTCTCTGAAGGCTCAGGGACTATGGAATCAGGAGGAGAGTCTCCTGCCAATAAACATTCTGGAATTGAGAGCGGTTCTCAATGCCCTTCTGGCTTGGCCCCAGTTAACAACTCGGGGGTTCATCAGGTTTCAGTCGGACAACATCACGACTGTAGCTTACATCAACCATCAGGGAGGGACAAGAAGCTCCCTAGCAATGATGGAAGTATCAAAGATAATTCGCTGGGCAGAGTCTCACTCTTGCCACCTGTCAGCAATCCACATCCCGGGAGTGGAGAACTGGGAGGCGGATTTCTTGAGTCGCCAGACTTTTCATCCGGGGGAGTGGGAACTTCATCCGGAGGTCTTTGCCCAAATACTTCGACGTTGGGGCAAACCAGAGATAGATCTCATGGCGTCTCGCCAGAACGCCAAACTTCCTCGCTACGGGTCCAGATCCAGGGATCCGGAAGCAGTTCTGATAGATGCTTTGACAGCACCTTGGAACTTCGGGATGGCTTATGTGTTTCCACCCTTCCCGCTGCTTCCTCGATTGATTGCCAAAATCAAACAGGAGAGAGCATCAGTAATTCTAATAGCACCTGCATGGCCACGCAGGACTTGGTATGCAGATCTAGTGGACATGTCATCCTGTCCGCCTTGGTCTCTACCTCTAAGACAGGACCTTCTGATACAGGGTCCATTCAAGCATCAAAATCTAACTTCTCTGAAGCTGACTGCTTGGAAATTGAACGCTTGATTTTATCAAAACGTGGTTTTTCTGAGTCGGTTATTGATACCCTGATTCAGGCTAGGAAGCCTGTTACCAGAAGGATTTACCATAAAATATGGCGGAAATACCTATACTGGTGCGAATCCAAAGGTTACTCCTGGAGTAAGGTTAGGATCGCTAGGATTTTGTCTTTTCTACAAGAAGGTTTAGAAAAGGGTTTATCAGCTAGCTCATTAAAGGGACAGATTTCAGCTCTGTCCATCTTGTTACACAGGCGTCTGTCAGAAAATCCAGACGTCCAGGCTTTTTGTCAGGCTTTAGCTAGGATCAAGCCTGTGTTTAAGGCTGTTGCTCCGCCATGGAGTTTAAACTTAGTTCTTAACGTTTTACAGGGTGTTCCGTTTGAACCCCTTCATTCCATTGATATAAAATTGTTATCTTGGAAAGTTCTGTTTTTAATGGCTATTTCCTCGGCTCGAAGAGTCTCTGAGTTATCAGCCTTACATTGTGATTCCCCTTATCTGATTTTTCACTCAGACAAGGTAGTTCTGCGTACTAAACCTGGGTTCTTACCTAAGGTAGTCACTAACAGGAACATCAATCAAGAGATTGTTGTTCCATCCCTGTGTCCAAATCCTTCTTCAAAGAAGGAACGTCTTCTACACAATCTGGATGTAGTTCGTGCCCTCAAGTTCTACTTGCAGGCAACTAAAGATTTTCGCCAAACTTCTTCCCTGTTTGTCGTTTATTCTGGACAGAGGAGAGGTCAAAAAGCTTCTGCTACCTCTCTCTCTTTTTGGCTTCGTAGCATAATACGTTTAGCCTATGAGACTGCTGGACAGCAGCCTCCTGAAAGAATTACAGCTCACTCCACTAGAGCTGTGGCTTCCACTTGGGCCTTTAAGAATGAGGCCTCTGTTGAACAGATTTGCAAGGCTGCAACTTGGTCTTCGCTTCATACTTTTTCCAAATTTTACAAATTTGACACTTTTGCTTCTTCGGAGGCTATTTTTGGGAGAAAGGTTCTTCAGGCAGTGGTTCCTTCTGTATAATGAGCCTGCCTATCCCTCCCGTCATCCGTGTACTTTTGCTTTGGTATTGGTATCCCAGAAGTAATGATGACCCGTGGACTGATCACACATAACAGAAGAAAACATAATTTATGCTTACCTGATAAATTCCTTTCTTCTGTTGTGTGATCAGTCCACGGCCCGCCCTGTTTTTAAGGCAGGTAAATATTTTTTAAATTATACTCCAGTCACCACTTCACCCTTGGTTACTCCTTTCTCGTTGTTTCTTGGTCGAATGACTGGGACTGACGTAGAGGGGAGGAGCTATATGCAGCTCTGCTGGGTGAATCCTCTTGCATTTCCTGTTGGGGAGGAGTTATATCCCAGAAGTAATGATGACCCGTGGACTGATCACACAACAGAAGAAAGGAATTTATCAGGTAAGCATAAATTATGTTTTCTATTAATAAACCTGTTTAATAAGTGTTAACTAATATATATACTAATTTATATATAATTTAAAACTTTTATTTCTATAGCGTTTTCATGTGTTTTGATGCCCCATTTTCCACCCGAGCTTTCAGGCTTGCGAGAAATTGAAGTTATGAAGCAGCGGTCTGAAGACTGCTGATCCATAACTCGTCCGACTGCTCTGATTGCCCACAAATTCACAAGAACTGCTTGTGCAATGATAAATGCTGACAGCGTATGCTGTCGGCATTTATCACTGTGCGGCGGACATGATACGATACATCGTATCTGCGCTATCATTTGCCCTTTAACTGTAACCTAGCACTTAAACGGGGTATAACTTTTTGAGTTTAATTTCCATTTAAGTACAAAGAGACCATAATACAAGCTTAATTGCCATATATTGGGCCCTTTTTAATATTACTGGTTCACATAGTGAGCCATAGTTGTGACAGGGGACCTTAATAGTCAGTGGTATATTCATTCAGCATTTATTAATTCCATCAATATTAACAGAGTTGCTAGGATGTGTATTTGACCTTGATATTCAGGTCTGTGCCTTGATGTGAACCATATTTTTTTAAGGAAAGCAATTTAATGTTTGAACTGCTCTGTAGAGCACTTTATGATAAATACAACATATTTGTAATTTATATTTTTTTACTTTTGTTTTCTTAAAATATTTTTTAATCTATATTAGTTACAGAAGAATCCAAACAAGACACAGTTTTTGATATTATCACAGATGAGGAACTTAACCAAGTGCAAGAATGCGCCTCTTCTCATATTGAAGCAGATTTATTAGGTCAATGTACTGCAGAAATGTAAGTTAATACATTAAGGTACCAATTTATCTCTTATGCAATGTTTTATTTCAATGGAAGATTGCAAGATTGCAGCTGTTTTGTGTTCTATGCATATAATGCAACTGAATAAAATAACTTTATGCGTATCCCTGTATTAATGAAAAAAGTGCTGATTAACTTTATAAAGACAGTGGCACGCCACTGTCTTTATAAAGTTAATCAGCACTTTGAAGAATTGTTTCCGCAAGTTACTCCTGAATCTACTACCGTTCATCTTGAGATCATAACCCTTTGTTCTTGAATAATGACCACCATTTAGGGTAGGCATTTGGCGGGCCCCCTGATCACGATCAGGGGGCCCGCCAAATGCCTCCCCTAAATGGTGGTCATTATTCAAGAACAAAGGGTTATGATCTCAAGATGAACGGTAGTAGATTCAGGAGTAACTTGCGGAAACAATTCTTCAGAGAAAGGGTGATTGATGCAATAAATGTCCACAAGAGGTGGTAATGACAAACACTGTGGGAAACCTCAAGAATTCCAGGGATAAGCATTAGGCTATACTATGAACTAGATAAGTTTATACTTTTTGGAAATATTGGGCAAACTTGTTGGGCCTATGGTTCTTATCTGCCGTCAAAATCTATGTTTCTATCCCTTGCTTTCCAGTTACATAGTCACCACCACACGCTACTGACATGGCCCAACCCACAAATGACCAGTGAAGGTCCTGGAAGTACCTTCTCCACATTTAGGGCCAGATTACAAGTGGAGCGCTATTTAATGCTCCTGCACGAGCGTTAACTGCACTAGAAGTAAGCTTTTTGTGCACGTCAGGTTGCGCTTATATTACAAGTTGAAAGTAAAATGCTATCGCCTGGTCGCTAACCAGACACGCATTAAAAGCTGAACTTAGCGATCGCGTTTACTTTCAACTTGTAAAATGACCAAAAACCCTGACACACGCAAACAATGGCGATAGACCACTTTTTGCTCACGCATACCTGTTAGCGCTCCACTTGTAATCTGGCCCTTCATTTTTAGAGATGCCACTGTCTTTCTTTTTCCTCCTCTGTGCTTCCCCACCTCCATTTTGTTTCCATTGAGAGTCATTTGGAATTTATCCTGTGGTTTTAGAGAAGTGGCAGAGACTCTTGACTCCAAACTTTCAGTCAACTTTTGACACAATATTTCTGTAAAAAAATAAAATACAGTTATTGCTCATCTAAATCAATTTAATAAATGAATGTCCAAGATACCATGTTGCCAGAGCATTCCAGAGAAATATGCTTATTTTGCCATTCATTTTGACAGAGCACTGGGTGGAATATGACACTGTAAAGTGATAGGGATGAATACAGAAAGGGAAATCCTGGGATATGGGCAGAACAAGTCACTGCTATCAAAATCAGTGTTAATAATAATTGCTTCAAGGGATGTAATACTCATATGCTAAATCACTTAAAACTGATGCAGTATAACTGTAAAAAGCTGACAGGAAAATATCACCTGAACATCTCTATGTAAAAAAGGAAGATATTTTATCTTACAATCTCCTCAGCTCAGCAGAGTAAGTTCTGTGTAAAAAGTTATACTTCAGCTGCTGCCCAGCTGCAGGTAAAAAATAATAATAAATGAAGAAATGAACAGCAGCCAATCCGCATCAACAGTGCTGAGGTCATGAACTCTTTTTCTGTGATCTCATGAGATTTCACTTAACTCTCTTGAGATTTCATAGTAAACTTCCTTAAACTGAATATTGAAATAAGATGAGTGTGCAAGTAAGCTCACTCCCTTCGCTGTCCCGGGACAGACATACTGATTTGCTGCTTAGAAGTCCTTTACAATGGGATGTGGCTACTGTGGATTTTTTTAGGTAAAATATCTTTCTTTTTTACATAGAGATGTTCAGGTGATATTTTCTAGTCAGCTTTTTACAGCTATGCTGCATCACTTTCAAGTGTTTCAACATTTGGGTATCATGGCCCTTTAAAAGGACATAGCCAGGCAAAAAGAAAATGTTCTAATGTGCTATTCCTGGTGAGCCAATGACAAGAATCATATGTATATAGCTAACAGTAACTAGCTAGCGGTACTGTTCCTGAGCCTACCTAGGTATGCTTTTCAACAAATGTTACCAAGAGAACAATTTTAATAATACATAAATTGAGAATTCTGTTAAAATTGCATGCTCAATCTGGGGCATAAAAGTTTATTTGTTTTACATTTACATCCTGTTAAGTAATATTGTCCTTTAAATTATTAGTTATGTCTTTAATTAAAAAAATAAAAAGTTTATTTGCAGAAAAAAAATTAAATGTCTTTCTATAACAGTGGTGCTAACCAAATTTACATCAATGTATAGCACAGTTTATAAATAAATGATATTATTGGAACCACAGGCATTTAGCTAAAAAAAAATCAGCAGGTTAAGCAAATTTATTTCCTGTGTGGCAGTAGAAACAGAAATGCACGTACTTTGTGTCATAACTTATCTGTTTAACATTTTAAGATGATTCTTCAGCTCCACAGTATGATATGTGCTATTTTCTTTATATTTTAACAGCAAAAAAAAAAAAAAATCTAAATAGTTTACTGTAAAACTAATAAAATCATCTTCCTTATCAGCCTCCAGATTTGGAGGCCAGAAACTATAATTTTTACAGAATATAGTGAGACAGCTTTAGACTAACCAGTCAGATAAATCTTGACTTGCCAATTGAAAACCACTTTATTATATGATTATCCATCATACATAAAAAAATACTGAAACACTGTGCAATTAAATATTAAATTCTACAACATTGTTAAATTGAGTAAACCAAAAATTAAAGGTTGAAAAACATAATTTATGTAAAAACTTACCTGATAAATTCATTTCTTTCATATTGGCAAGAGTCCATGAGCTAGTGACGTATGGGATATACATTCCTACCAGGAGGGGCAAAGTTTCCCAAACCTCAAAATGCCTATAAATACACCCCTCACCACACCCACAATTCAGTTTAACGAATAGCCAAGTAGTGGGGTGATAAAGAAAGGAGTAAAAAGCATCAGCAAAGGAATTTGGAATAATTGTGCTTTATACAAAAAATCATAACCACCATAAAAAGGGTGGGCCTCATGGACTCTTGCCAATATGAAAGAAATGAATTTATCAGCTAAGTTCTTACATAAATTATGTTTTCTTTCATGTAATTGGCAAGAGTCCATGAGCTAGTGACGTATGGGATATCAAATACCCAAGATGTGGAACTCCACTCAAGAGTCACTAGAGAGGGAGGGATAAAAATAAACAACAGCCATTTCTCGCTGAAAAAATAATCCACAACCCAAAATATAAGTTATTCTCATAATGAAAAGAAAAACTTAAAACATCAGCAGAAGAATCAAACTGAAACAGCTGCCTGAAGAACTTTTCTACCAAAAACTGCTTCTGAAGAAGCAAATACATCAAAATAGTAGAATTTAGTAAATGTATGCAAAAAAGACCAAGTTGCTGCTTTGCAAATCTGATCAACTGAAGCTTCTTTCTTAAAAGCCCACGAAGTGGAGACTGATCTAGTAGAATGAGCTGTAATTCTCTGAGGCGGGGCCTGACCCGACTCCAAATAAGCTTGATGAATCAAAAGCTTTAACCAAGAAGCCAAGGAAATAGCAGAGGCCTTCTGACCTTTCCTAGGACCAGCAAATATAACAAATAGACTAGAAGTCTTCCTGAAATTTTTAGCAGCTTCAACATAATATTTCAAAGCTCTTACCACATCCAAAGAATGTAAGGATCTTTCCAAAGAATTCTTAGGATTAGGGCACAAAGAAGGGACAACAATTTCTCTACTAATGTTGTTAGAATTCACAACTTTAGGCAAAAATTTAAATGAAGTCCGCAAAACCGCCTTATCCTGATGAAAAATCAGAAAAGGAGATTCACAAGAAAGAGCAGATAGCTCAGAAACTCTTCTAGCAGAAGAGATGGCCAAAAGGAACAACACTTTCCAAGAAAGTAGTTTAATGTCCAAAGAATGCATAGGCTCAAATGGAGGACCCTGTAACGCCTTCAAAACCAAATTAAGACTCCAAGGAGGAGAAATTGATTTAATGATGGGCTTAATACAAACTAAAGCCTGTACAAAACAGTGAATATCAGGAAGTTTAGCAATCTTTCTGTGAAATAAAACAGAAATGGCAGAGATTTGTCCCTTCAAGGAACTTGCAGACAAACCCTTATCCAAACCATCCTGAAGAAACTGTGAAATTCTAGGAATTCTAAAAGAATGACAAGAAAATTTATGAGAACACCAGGAAATGTAGGTCTTCCAAACTCGATAATAAATCTTTCTAGAGACGGATTTATGAGCTTGTAACATAGTATTAATTACTGAGTCAGAGAAACCTCTATGACTTAGTACTAAGCGTTCAATTTCCATACCTTCAAATTTAATGATTTGAGATCCTGATGGAAAAACGGACCTTGAGACAGAAGGTCCGGCATTAACGGAAGTGGCCAAGGTTGGCAACTGGACATCTGAACAAGATCCACATACCAAAACCTGTGTGGCCATGCTGGAGCCACCAGCAACACAAACGATTGTTCCATGATGATTTTGGATATCACTCTTGGAAGAAGAACTAGAGGCGGAAAAATGTAAGCAGGATGATAACACCAAGGAAGTGTCAGCGCATCCACTGCTTCCGCCTGAACATCCCTGGACCTGGACAGGTATCTGGGAAGTTTCCTGTTTAGATGAGATTCCATGAGATCTATCTCTGGAAGACCCCACATCTGAACAATCTGAGAAAACACATCTGGATGGAGAGACCACTCCCCTGGATGTAAAGTCTGACGGCTGAGATAATCCGCCTTCCAATTGTCTACACCTGGGATATTCACCACAGAGATTAGACAGGAGCTGGATTCCGCCCAAGCAAGTATCCGAGATACTTCTTTCATTGCTTGGGGACTGTGAGTCCCACCCTGATGATTGACATATGCCACAGTTGTGATATTGTCTGTCTGAAAGCAAATGAACGGTTCTCTCTTCAACAGAGGCCAAAACGGAAGAGCTCTGAGAATTGCACAGAGTTCTAAAATATTGAGTGGTAATCTCGCCTCTTGAGATTTCCAAACCCCTTGTGCTGTCAGAGATCCCCAAACAGCTCCCCAACCTGAAAGACTTGTGTCTGTAGTGATCACAGTCCAGGTTGGCCGAACAACAGAAGCCCCTTGAACTAAACGCTGGTGATTTAACCACCATGTCAGAGAGTGTCGAATATTGGGATTTAAGGATATTAACTGTGATATCTTTGTATAATCCCTGCACCATTGATTCAACATGCAAAGCTGGAGAGGTCTCATGTGAAAACGAGCAAAAGGAATCACGTCCGATGCTGCAGTCATGAGGCCTAAAACTTCCATGCACATAGCCACTGAAGGGAATGACTGAGACTGAAGGTGTAGACAGGCTGCAACCAATTTCAAACGTCTCTTGTCTGTTAGAGACAGAGTCATGGACACTGAATCTATCTGGAAACCTATAAAGGTGACCCTTGTCTGAGGAATGAAGAAACTTTTTGGTAAATTGATCCTCCAACCATGTTTTTGAAGAAAGAACACTAGTTGATTTGTGTGAGATTCTGCAGAATGTAAAGACTGAGCTAGTACCAAGATATTGTCCAAATAAGGAAACACTGCAGTACCCTGCTTTCTGATTACAGAGAGTAGGGCACCTAGAACCTTTGAAAAGATTCTTGGAGCTGTTGCTAGGCCAAACGGAAGAGCAACAAATTGGTAATGCTAGTCTAGAAAAGATATTCTCAGGAACTGATAATGTTCTGGATGAATCGGAATATGAAGGTATGCATCCTGCAAGTCTATTGTAGACATATAATGTCCTTGCTGAACAAAAGGCAGAATAGTCCTTATAGTCACCATCTTGAAAGTTGGTACTCTTACATAGCGATTCAAAATTTTCAGATCCAGAACTGGTATGAATGAATTTTCCTTCTTTGGGACAATGAATAGATTTGATTAAAACCCCAGACCCTGTTCCTGAAAAGGAACCGGCATGATTACCCCTGAAGACTCCAGGTCTGAAACACACTTCAGGAAAGCCTGAGCTTTTACTGGATTTGCTGGGATACGTGAGAGAAGAATCTTCTCACAGGAGGTCTTACTCTGAATCCTATTCGATACCCTTGAGAGACAATGCTCTGAATCCATTGATTTTGGACAGAATTTATCCAAAAATCCTTGAAAAACCTTAATCTGCCCCCTACCAGCTGAGCTGGAATGAGGGCTGCACCTTCATGCGGATTTAGGGGCTGACTTTGGTTTCTTAAATGACTTGGATTTATTCCAATTTGAGGAAGGCTTCCAATTGGAAGCAGATTCCTTGGGGGAAGGATTAGATTTTTGTTCCTTATTTTGACGAAAGGAACGAAAACGGTTAGAAGCCTTAGATTTACCCTTAGGTTTTTTATCCTGAGGCAGAAAAACCCATTTTCCTCCAGTAACAGTTGAAATAATAGAATCCAACTGAGAACCAAATAAATTATTACCTTGGAAAGAAAGAGATACTAATCTAGATTTAGATGTCATGTCAGCATTCCAAGATTTAAGCCACAAAGCTCTTCTAGCTAAAATAGCTAAAGACATGGATCTAACATCAATTTTGATAATATCAAAAATGGCATCACAAATAAAATGATTAGCATGTTGCAATAAACGAACAATGCTAGATATGTCAGAATCCAATTCTTGTTACACTAAATTCTCCAACCAAAAAGTTGATGCAGCCGTAACATCAGCCAAAGAAATTGCAGACCTGAGAAGATGACCTGAATATAAATAGGCTTTCCTTAGATATGATTCAAGCTTCCTATCTAAAGGATCTTTAAACAAAGTACTGTCTTCCATAGGAATAGTGGTACGTTTAGCAAGAGTAGAAATAGCCCCATCAACTTTGGGGATTTTTTCCCAAAACTCTATAAAAATTGCTGGTAAAGGATACAATTTTTTAAACCTTGAAGAAGGAATAAAAGGAGTACCTGGCTTATTCCATTCCTTAGAAATCATATCAGAAATAGCATCAGGAATAGGAAAAACCTCTGGAGTAACCACAGGAGGTTTAAAAATAGCATTTAAACGCTTACTAGTCTTAATGTCAAGAGGACTAGCTTCCTCAATACCCAAAGTAATTAACACTTCTTTTAACAAAGAACGAATATACTCAATTTTAAACAAATAAGTAGATTTGTCAGTGTCAATATCTGAGGAAGGATCTTCTGAATCAGATAGATCCTCATCAGAGGAGGATAAATCATTATGTTGCCGGTCATTTGAAATTTCATCTATTTTATGAGAAGTTTTAAAAGACCGTTTACATTTATTAGAAGGCGGAAATGCAGACAAAGCCTTCTGAATAGAATCAAATTCTTTAAAATTCATAGGTATATCATGTACATTAGAAGTTGAGGGAACTGCAACTGGCAATGCACTATTACTGATGGAAACACTATCTGCATGTAAAAGTTTATCATGACAACTATTACAAATGACATTCGGAGATATAATTTCCACAATCTTACAACAAATGCACTTAGCTTTGGTAGAACCGATGTCAGACAGCAACGTTTCAACAGATACTTCTGAAGCAGGATCAGATTGAGACATCTTGCAAAATGTAAAAGAAAAAACAACATATAAAGCAAAATGATCAATTTGCTTATATGACAGTTTCAGGAATGGGGAAAAAATGCGAACAGCATAGCCCTCTGACATAGAGAAAGGCAAGAGGCAAACAGCAATGGGGTATAAAACTACTGAAAAATTTGGCGCCAAGTATGACGCACAACGTGAAAGAAAATTTTTTGGCGCCAATAACATCCGGAAATGACACACTTGCGTTACTAACGACGCAACCGTGTGTAAGACTTCCGCGTCAACTACGACGCCGGAAGTGACGGACTAGCGTCAACGGACGTACTTTTCACGCAAAAGAATGACGCAATAAAGTCTAGCATTTGGCGCACCTGCGGGCCTAATGCTGCCCGCAATTCGAAGTAAAAAAAGTAGTCAATTTGAAAAAAGACTAAACCCCAGGTAAGAAAAAAATATTTCTTAATATGTTTAATTTCCCAAATATGAAATTCACAGTCTGCATAAGGAAATACATGAACCTGACTCATGGCAAATATAAGTACAATACATATATTTAGAACTTTATATAAATGCATAAAGTGCCAGACCATAGCTGGGGTGTCTTAAAGGATTACTTTCTGTTATAATTTTTAAGCTAAACAACTAACATATTAAAGTTAATAAACATTAATTAAAACCTACTGACCTATATTTTCTCCAAAACGAAGTTTCATAACGTTCTAAAAGTTATATCTTTTATTCGCCGATGATGTCACGTTATCCTGCCCACTATTTTCAGCACTGCGTGTTCAAAATACTTAAACCAATAACTTTGTGTTTAAAGCGCCATTTTGAAACCTAGGTATTGTAAACGGATTGGTACAGAGCAAAGGATACCCACGGAGTGGGTTTGGAAAACAATTAAATTTGCAGACAAGATTTCTGATATACGGTAGAGATATGTTAATGAAATGCTATTGATAAAAAGCGTATTTGGGGTAGTTAGGCATAGAAAATATTTACTTACAGTGGCCCTTTAAGTAATAAAAAACATACTTACCAAAAAGACACCCATCCACATATAGCAGATAGCCAGACCAGTACTGAAACAGTTATCAGTAGAGGTAATGGTATATGAGAGTATATCGTCGATCTGAAAAGGGAGGTAGGAGATGAATCTCTATGACCGATAACAGAGAACCTATGAAATAGACCCCCGTTAGGGAAATCATTGCATTCAATAGGTGATACTCCCTTCACATCCCTCTGACATTCGCTGTACTCTGAGAGGAATTGGGCTTCAAAATGCTGAGAAGCGCATATCAACGTAGAAATCTTAGCACAAACTTGCTTCACCACCTCCATAGGAGGCAAAGTTTGTAAAACTGAATTGTGGGTGTGGTGAGGGGTGTATTTATAGGCATTTTAAGGTTTGGGAAACTTTGCCCCTCCTGGTAGGATTGTATATCCCATACGTCACTAGCTCATGGACTCTTGCCAATTACATGAAAGAAAAGGACATTTCGCACATTCCTGCCACTACTGTAAATCATGAAAGGGATAATCTAGTCAAAATCAAACTTTCATGATTCAGATAGAGCATGCAATTTTAAGCAATTCTCTAATTTACTCATATTTTCCATTTTTCTTTGTTCTCTTGTTCTCTTTATTTGAATTTATAAGGAGCCGGCCCATTTTTGGTTCAGCATCTGGGTAGTGCTTGCTAATTTGGTGGCTACAATTAGACACCAATCAGAAAGTGCTACCCAGTTGCTGAACCAAAAATGGGCCGGCTCCTAAGCTTACATTCTTGCTTTTTCATATATAGATAGCAAGAGAACAAAGAAAAATCATGAACGTTTAATTTTGACTAAACTATTGCTTGAAGAAGACAAAAAGAAATTGAAGTGATTTCCAATTGTGCCCTAAAGGTAAAAATCCTTCTTGATTTCTACACACTACTATGATGTCAATTCTAACTGTTCCTGTTGATGCTGCTTTCCCAAAAAATCATCTAGTCTTTCTTTTTAACATATCTACGGAATTTGCTAAAACAACCTCATGGGGCAGAGAATTCCATATCTTTATTTTTCTTACTGTAAAGAACCTCTCTGTTCCTCAGGTTTCAATTGATGACCTCATGTCCATTGTACAGTCCTAGTGATGAACAGGTTAGCTGATATTTGCTTATATTGCTCCTGTTTAGATTTGTATAATGTTATCATATCACCTCTGAGACGCCGCTTTTACATTTTTTTAAAGTAAATTGGCCTCTGCTGCCAAATATCATCATAAGTGCAGGGCGCATAGTCTTGTAAAACAGAGACATAATTGTGGCCTCACTCAAAATGCACTATTTTCATAGCAATTTGACCTGAAATCATTAAGGTCTACTTCTAAAGTATCACACATCAGGTTAAGTGTTGGTG
This sequence comes from Bombina bombina, assembly GCF_027579735.1. Taxonomy (NCBI): domain Eukaryota; kingdom Metazoa; phylum Chordata; class Amphibia; order Anura; family Bombinatoridae; genus Bombina; species Bombina bombina. The sequence continues at coordinate 541,821,393 of NC_069503.1, forward strand.
TGTGTGGCATCATGGGTTATCTCCCATCTTTCATTGCCATGATTGCCATCTTTGAACTCAGAGGCTGGTTTCTTACTGTACATGAAGGTGGTGAGCGCTGTTTACAGTATTTCAGAGCTTCATGTCATTGCTTAATATAGAAATGTACCATTTTTGTGCTCTTGCATATTTATTTAGCCTGTATGTCATTTGCTTGTGCCAGGGTATTTTTTTTAGCTCTTCTCTGAGGAGATTATACAGTTGTAGTGTGTGCCATACTTTCATCCTTTGATTGTTTTTCTCCCTTATTATGGATAAATTGAATGCAGCTAAATAGGCAGATCTACAGATCACGTAAGCCCCCTCATATTTCTCTTTGGTTTGCAAAGATATGACTGTGCCCCCCTGCTCAGTTCTGTGACTCTTGTGAGCTTATATCCAATCTTAGAGAGTGTTTTTCTGCTCTGCCTGCAGGTCAGGGTGTGGTCAGAGGTCTGTTGCCAACCAGGGCTGTTTATCTAGGAGCTCTACTGAGATATCTCCTAAGTTTATGGTATACATCATCTGTGCTGTGGCTGAATGTATGACTGTTCTGTCTCCCACAGCTAAGCACAAATGCATAACTACACTAGAAAGAGCTTATTCTTACATGCATGTCTCTCAAGGATCTCATCTTCTGAGTGATCTGTCTAGTTTCCACTAAACTAGGAAGATTACATCAGATTAAGTGCTTTGGAGGTGGAAGAAATGCCCTCTCCTGCTAACCCTGTAACTAAGATTATACATTCTTTAAGTCTGCTCCTAAGCATCTCTCTACTTTCTATTTCCCAAATCAGTGATTAAAACCTTGATTAAAACTAGAAAGATTGCGACCAGTGACGTCTACCACAAGGTGTGGAAGACTTATTTTTCATGGTGTACCATTGGAAATTCTTTTAAATTCCTAGAGTACTAGACTTTCCTCTGGATGGTATGGAGGTTTGACAGCTAGTTATCTTAAGGGTCAGATTTATGCCCTATCTGTTGTGTATCATTGAAAGATTGCTAGAACTTTACAATTGAATTAAAACTGTAACCTGTTATTCAGACAGCTATTCCTCATTCGGAATCTCAGTTTGGTTCTGAGGGTACTTCAAGCTCCTCCGTTTGAACCCATGCAGTAGTTATATCTTCAGGTTTTGTTGTAGAAGTTGTTTTTTTGGGGGAGCGGGGGTTAATACTAGTCATTTTGGCTAGGTTGCGGAACAAGCTTTCTGTTCTTTCTTGCAAGACTTCTTTACTGATCCATCAGGATGAAGCTGTTTTGAGAACCAGCTATTATTTTTTTTCCTAAGGTGGCATCCACATATACTAATAATCTGGCAATTGTTCGGCTTTACATGTGCCCAGCTTCTAAGAAGCGGCTGCTTCACAATTTGGATGTTGTTAGAACTCTTTCGACTTTCTACACTTTTTGTTCATTTTTTGGGATCTTGCAAGGGTCATAAGGCTACTGTTGTTACCTTAGCTGCTTTTATCAGAAAGGAGTACTTGGTAGTAGGTAGCATATTACTGCTCATTCCACCAATGCAGTGGTTACATCTTGGGCCTTTCATAATGATATATTTCTGATATATCATAATCATATCTGTAAGGCATCTACTTAGTCTTCCTTGCATACATTTGCCAGACTCTACCATTGCAACATTTGTGGCTCTACTGAAAAGTACTGTAAACCATTGTGCCTGATCAGTAACACATCTGCCTACCTGTATTTTGCCCGCCCTACTGCATGTTGGTCTCATAGACTTCACTACTTGGGTATTAAATTACACTTGGGATGTTGTTGTAGACTGTCACCATCTTATGAAAAAGAACAAAAATGATGTTTATCAGCCCCCACTGATTTTGGGCCAGATTACACATGGAGTGGTATTTAACGCTCCTGCACTAACTCCACTAGAAGTAAGCTTTTTGCGTGCGTCGGGTAGGACTCTTATTACAAGTAAGCATTTTTCTCTTGCACGCTAACCCAATGCGCGTAAAAAGCCGAACTTAGAATGCATGCTCGATAACATATTCCTCCATAGAAGTCAATATATTCATATACATACAGGTATACCCCGCTCATACAGCGGGTTAGGTACCAGAGCCCCGCTGTAAAGTGAAATCCGCCTTAAAGTGAAACAAGGCAGTTTTAGCTTTCTTTTCACTTGCCAGTGTGTTTAAAAACTTGAAAACATGTTTGAACTAACATATATCAGGGGTGCAATAGTGCTACATTTAGTTTAACACTAGCACAGCACAGTATTCAATTAGTATTCAATAAATACAGTACCTGTAAAATAGGGACAATTACTGTAGTACATTTTGCCAGACTATAACACTGAGACACAGATTGCACTGTAAGGCTGTAAACAGAGTGAACTGCGCATAACAAAATGGTGCCAGTCACTTTTCTCGCAATCTCACGAAGATTACAGCACTGTTTCAAAATCCTTAGTGGTTGAACTTCAGCTCCACAAAGCGCTGTATTAGTGAAGCTCTGTAAAGTGAGGTATACCTGTATATATTTATATTTGCTGCCCATCGCTGTGTGACTTACCCCTTTCACTGTGCAAGTTCTCATGCCATGTCTGATGGCATGAGAACGAGGCTCTCATTGGAACCTATGGAAGTGTTCTCTTGTGAGTGCATAGCTTCTGTGCAATGTGAATGTGAGGTTGTGTTCGCATTGCACCTCACTTGTGCGCTGGTATGACTAAGTTGAGAGCAAATATTGCTTTCACTGAAGCAATATTTTCCACTTAAAGGGACAGTCTAGTCCAAAACAAACTTTCATTATTCAGATAGGGCATGCAATTTTAAACAATTTTCAAATTTAAATCTATCACCAATTTGCTTTGTTCTCTTGGTATTCTTAGTTGAAAGCTAAACCTAGGAGGTTCATATGCTAATTTCTAAGCCCTTGAGGCCGCCTCTCATCTCAGGGCATTTTGACAGTTTTTCACCACTAGAGGGTGTTAGTTCATGTGTTTCATATAGATAACACTGTGCTCACACACGTAGAGATCCTAGGAGCCAGCACTGATTGGCTAAAATACAAGTCTGTAAAAAGCACATAGAAAAGGGGGCAGTCTGCCCCCTTATCTCTGGTGTAGACTGTCCCTTTAACTTTTTATTCTGGTGTAGACTGTCCCTTAACTTGTAATTTAATGTTTGACGAATCAGTGCCCAGTTTTTAATAATCCTATTAAAAACAGGGGCACTTTAATTCATCAACCTTTACATTTGACTTGTTTTGTTCAAATACTTACTTATCTTTCAATCCTGACAGCCGCTCCAACGATTCCCCCGGCCATCGGAAGCCTCTTCATACGTCAGAAATGATGAATCCGGCTTCCTCCAATCACAGCTTTCCCCCCGGGAGAATCATGACCTGAGGCAACGCCATGATTGGAGGAAGTCAGATTCGTCATTTTGCACCCACGAAGAGGGCTTGCGACTGGGCTGGCGGAGGAAGCGCTGCAGCTGCTGTCAGGATTAAAAGTTAAGTATTTGAACAAAACAAGTGAAATTAAAAGTTTGATTCATTAAAGTGCCCCTGTTTTTAATAGGATTATTAAAAACTGGGCACTGATTCGTCAAACATTACCTTCACTTTAATAAATTCTTGGTAGAATTATGTGTTCAAATAAACGATTAGTCTGAGAATAACATGTAGATATATTTTTATAAAGTTTCATTATTTACCTTCTTTGCTGCAGCCAATTAGGGACAGTTATAAATAGGTCACTAGAATCACTGGAATATAATAGTGTTCTGCACTTCCGTTTCTAACAGAAACTGAAGTGAAATGCTGACAACTTCAGAATGGAATTACAGGAAAAGGGGACAAAATAAATAATGAAAGTAAATTGTAGAGTTGTTTTTATATATATATATATATATATATATATATATATATATATATATATATATATATATATATATATATATAATTTATATATATATATAATTTAATGTTTTATATTACCATCTCAGAGTATTTAATGTCCGTTTAAAAGACGTAAAAAAAGCTTTAGATTATAATTTATGTTTAATTATGCATACAAAAAACACTTCAATTATGCATAAAAAAACACTGCAATGTACTTTTATTTTTCACCCTTTTCCGTTAATTTGGAGGTTTCCAATTCTGAATTTTGGAAATGCGCCCTGCAGACTTCACCCTGCAACATAGCTGCCCCTGGTTAGCCTCAGCTGAGGTGATAGGATACAGCAAATAACACACTATTTGCTAACAAATTGACAGTGGCGAGCTTTGTCTACTCTATTTATGAGGGTATAGTATATATGTTTGTAAAAAATAAATAAATATGTATATGCTTTAAAATACAAGAATTTGAACTGCTAACATAAAACTAAAACACTTAACTGTGAAAGAAAAAATATGAAAATACTGAAATATTTTCTCTAAAACTACATTTTTTTGTAACCATTATTGGCATTTGTGTTGTGGTTTTGTTTTTCTAATTTGTTTTGAGTCAAAATGTTTTTATCTTATCAGCTGGTTAATATGCTAAGAGACTGAGACAGCATTTTACAGGTTGGTTGTCGTTGTGTTACATTTCCTATACCACAGTACCTGCCCGATGTGTGTGCCAAGGCTGATGCATTTAGTTTTTCCATTTACATTTTTGTAGCAATTTTTTGTTACTTTTCCATTTGTTACCCATTTTTATTTATTTATTTAGTTACTTATTTAATTCATTTTATTGCCATTATACACAGTTATGAAGCAGCGGTCACAAAGACCGCTGCTCCATAACCTGTCCGCCTGCACACATCACCACAATTCAACCTAATCGAGTACGATCGGGTTGATTGACACCTCCCTGCTGGCAGCCGATTGGCCGCGAGTCTGCAGGGGGCGGCGTTGCACCAGCAGCTCTTGTGAGTTGCTGGTGCAATGCTGAATACGGCTCCCCATATTCAGCGAGGTCTGTCGGACCTGATCCGCACTATCGGATCAGGTCCGACAGACCTTGATAAATAGAGGCCACTGGGTTTAGGTTTAAAAAAAATACTGGCCTGCAACTTTTCAACAAAGCAACAAAATGTGTTGAAATTATGTGTTCCCAGCTTATATTAAAATGACATGAAACACAGCATTTTGTAATGATTCATATAGTGCACAGTTTTAAACAACTTTCCAATTTACTTCTATTATCAAATGTATTTTATTTTTTCTTTGTATCCTTTGTTAAAGGAGCAGTAATGCATTACTGGAAGCTACTGAGCACGTCAGGTAAGCCAATAACAAGAGGCATATATGGGTAGCTGCCAATTAGAAGCTAGGTCCTAGTAGTGCATTCCTGCTCCTGAGCCTACCTGAGTATGCTTTTTGACAAAAGATACCAAGAGCACAAAGTAAATTTGGTAATATAAATAAATTGGAAAATTAGTTAAAATTGTGGTGTCTTCAAACCCTGCTAAGTTGATCCACATAGGCTTAGTTGTGCTAAATAGGTCAAAGGTAAAACGTTTTAATTT
>NC_069503.1:542131906-542269406 GCF_027579735.1 Bombina bombina
TGGCCCTCCCGTGTGCATACATTACCTCATATGAATGGGGTAATCTCTGGTAAGAAGACAACCATTTACCAGGAATATCAAAGCTATATTGATTCTGTGACTGTGTACTATTATCTACTACACATGAAATTTTAGTATCCATTAGCAGAACCATCCAGTTGTATATTTGTGCGCTGAATTATATTGATTTGTTCTCTTGTTTATTCATATCTATAACAGTGTTAAGGGTACACTGAATCTTTTATCACGCAGCACGATATATTCACACAACACACATTTATAATTCAACGTATTTAGATCCACAGTTTAGCGCTGGTAATACATCTTTATTCCTATTCCTTAACTTAGATGCCTTCTTTTTCAAATAAAGATAGCAAGAGAACGAAGAAAAAATGATAATAGAAGTAAATTAGAAAGTTGCTTAAAATTGCCTGCTCTATCTGAATCCTGAAAGAAAAAAAAATTGGGTTCAGTATCCCTTTAAGGTAAAAGTTACATAACACACAATGACCCTGTGGAATACAGTAATGTCCCCACTAAACTTATAGGCATCGGCTACACTGAGATTTTTTTCATCTTGCAAGAAAACAGTTTGCTGTTTTTTTAACACAATCTGTTTCTTTGTGTTTATTAACAATAAAAATATGTTAAATCAAAGTAAAGGAGCATTGCTTAATATCCCTTTAATACCTGCTTGCTCTTCCTTTCACAGCAACTACAACCAAGCACTTTCTATAATTATGGAGAGCATTGCTGTACTCATGGGACATTGCAGAATACAGGTATTTTATCACGATTATGATTTTCACAATAAAAAATGTGTGCGTGTGCTTAGAAAAAATAAAATTTCTTAATTTCTCACACAATTAGGTTTTTTTAATATTAACCTCTTTACTATTTGGACTTTCAGAGAAGCATTTGCCCAAAATACCGGATCATTTTTAGCATTTTTGCTATTACTCATTTAAACAGAAATAGAGCCTTGGTTTTTTTACTTACTGTACCTATCAAAACTATATTTTTTTTTAAGTGGACAACCTAAGGTGTTGATCTTGGCCCATTTTGGTATATTTCATGCCACGATTTCACATCCAAATGCGATCATATAAAAAAAATCTTTAACTTTTTCACAAACTTTGGGTTTCTCACTGAAATTATTTAAATACCGCTTGTGCAATCATGGCACAAATTATTGTAAAAGCTTCTCAGGGATCCCCTTTGTTCATAAATAGCAGACATACATGGCTTTGCCATCGCTTTTTGGTAATTTTCCCCCTTACCCTCCAACCTCCCTGATCCCTACCAAACAGCTCTCTAACCCTCCCCTTTCAAACTAGTGTCCACCATCTTAAGTACTGGCAACTGTCTGCCAGTACATATAAAATACCTGTTTATACATATAAAATACCTTTCTGTAGATTGTTACTTAGCTCCCCATCCCTCCCTCTCCCTTTATTTTTATTTTTCTCTAGTGGAGAGTGTGTTTTGGATTTCTATTAAACAAGTACTAAAACCAATAATTTCCCTGTTTTTTATGTTTAGAAGATAACTTTAAATATTGCATTAAAGGGACAGTCTATTCCAGAACTTTTATTGTTTAAAAAGATATATAACCCCTTTATTACCCAGCTGTAATATATTAATCTGCTCTTGGTGTGAATTTTGCATCCATTTAAGAAAATCTTGAAAATGTTGGTTCTGAAATATGTTTCCCTGATACATCTACATAATAAACAAATGGATGTGAATTGGTTTCTTGATCTCACATTGATTAGTTCTAAGTTTCGGTGGTTGCTTCTGTGTAAAAATACTGGGTGGATAATTTGTGCTGTGGTTGAGGTTGCGTTTCTGTTATATATCTATTTCTGCAGGGTGAAATAATAAAAAAAAAAATTAAGATAATGACACAGAGTATGTGTCGTATTATATACTGGGTGGCGTCCTTTTCACTGCTGTATGAGCTTTTTTGTTTAAAGGGACATTGTACACTCGATTTTTCTTTCCATAAATATTTTGGAGATGATCAATTTATATGTATATCCCTCTAGGAGTGTTTTTGTAACAATGTATAGTTTTGCTCTTTTTTAAATAAAATTGTGCTGAATTTCAGACTCCTAACCAAGCCCCAAAGTTTTAGATATATACTGATGTCTGCAGATTCAAGCTTGCTCCTGTTTGTCTAATGTTTTTTTTTTCCATATGCAGGGAATGTCGGAGGGGGAGTGCCTGCTCATTCTGATTTCCCACCCCCTTTCACTGGATGTCCCAGCCTAACCTCATCAACTGTGCTGGGAACTTGTAAGGAAGTTTTAAAAGGTTTTATACTGGATTTTTAGATATTCTTCTTTATAGTTGTGCTACTACATGCAGTTATAGGAAAATTGATGTATACTGTCACTTTAATAATAAATTGCCAAAGGCTGATTGTTAAAGGGACACTGTACCCAAAAATTTAATTTCATGATTCAGATTGAGCATGAAATTTTAAGCAAATTTCGAATTTACTCCTATTATCAAATTTTCTTCATTCTCTTGGTATCTTTATTTGAAATGCAAGAATGTAAGTTTAGATGCCAGCCCATTTTTGGTAAACAACCTGGGTTGTCCTTGCTGATTGGTGGATAAATTCATCCACCAATAAAAAAGTGCTGTCCAGAGTACTGAAACCAAAAAAAAGCTTAGATGCCTTCTTTTTCAAATAATGATAGCAAGAGAACGAAGAACAATTGATAATAGGAGTAAATTAGAAAGTTGCTTAAAATTGCATGCTCTTTCTGAAATACAAATGAACAAATTTGGGTTCAGTGTCCCTTTAAAGTGATGTTAAACTTTAACTAATCAAATGCCATTAATGTAATCTTTGTCATTAAAAAAGTATATATTTACTTTTATTTTTTAATCCATCTGTGTAAGGGTCAATTTAGTTCATATAGTAATGTTTCTATTACAAATGTTTTGCCGGCCCACATGGATGATCTCTTTTTTTATTAATGACAAATCCAGTGAACATCCAATCAACACGTGTGTCATTTGACAATCTTGAAGTCCAGCCCCTTTAAAGCCCTTAGAAAGCCTATGTAGAGAGTGGTTGGAACTGCTCTATATATCACAGCCCAGCCAAAAGAAGAAATGAAGGGGGGCGAAGAACAGACAAAACCAATTAGGATTATACATCTTTTATTATAAAATATATATAGACTTTTAAAAATAAATATGTTGTTTTACTTGCAAACTAATATATTTTTCATTGCAACATTCTTATAGTCTGAAATTTACCATCACTTTAAGTAAATAGGGGAAAGTAAAAACTTAAATATTGTTCCCTGCTCCCTGTGACTTTACACAACTGGAGAAAGGCTGCATAGCCTTGGGAGAGTGTAAGTTTTGGATTTCTATTAAACAAGTACTAAGAAATTCTCTTTTTTATGTTTAGAAGATAAATTTAAATATTGCTTTAAAGGGACAGTCTACTCCAGAATTGTTATTGTTTAAAAAGATAGATAATACCTTTATTACCCATCCCCAGTTTTGCATAACCAACACGGTTATATTAAAATACTTTTTACCTCTGTGTAAAAAGCCTCTGCAGACTGCCCCCTTATTTCAGTTCTTTTAACAGACTTACATTTTAGCCAATGTTATCTATATGGCACACATGAAATAGCACTGTCTAGCTTTGAACATTTTTCAAAATGCACTGAGATAAGAGGCGGCTTTCAAGGGCTTAGGAAATTAGCATATGAGCCTACCTAGGTTTAGCTTTCAACATAAAATACCAAGAGCTCAAAGCAAATTTAAAGATAAAAGTAAATTAGAAAGTTGTTTAAAATTGTATGCCCTATCTGACTAATGAAAGTTTAATTTTGACTAGACTGTCCCTTTAAAGTATACTATTTTACTGATATTTGAACCCTTTGACCTTTGTCATAAAAGTTATCTCTCTTAAGTTCTGCAGTCCAGGGATTTTAAAAACTCTACAGCACCTTTCCAGTTCATTATGACATTACCTGTCAGATGATTTGTGTGACTTTTATAATAACTTATTAATTCCAATCACTAATAAAGGAAATAAAAACAAAAATGAAGAATGCATACATATAGTCACTTAAAAATATAATAGATATATTAACCAAATAAAATACAAAGTGTTTGCCACATTAATACTTATAGAAACCAAACGTATCGGCTAGATTACGAGTTTTGCGGTATGCGTGAAAAAGCAGCGTTAAGGCTCATAACGCTGCTTTTTCACTACCGCTGGTATTATGAGTCTTGCAGGTTTAGGGGCACCGCACACTTTTTTGGCCTTAACGCAATTAACTTACGCAATTTGCGTAAAGTCTTTTTTCAATGGGACTTCCATAGCACCGATATTTCAAACTTTTTCTGGGAGGCCAAAAAGTGAGCGGTACAGCCTATCCCGCAAGATTCGTAAAGCAATCTAAAGTCAGTAGTTATCATAAAACTAATAACTAAAGTGCTTAAAAGTACAATAACACCCATAAACTACCTATTAACCCCTAAACCGAGGCCCTCCTGCATCGCAAACACTAAAATAAAATTATTAACCCCTAATATGCCGCTCCCGACATCGCTGCCACTATAATAAACATATTAACCCCTAAACCGCCACACTCCCACATCGCAAACCCTAGTTAAATATTATTAACCCCTAATCTGCTGCCCCTAACATCGTCGCCACCTACCTACATTTATTAACCCCTAATCTGCCGTCCCCAACGTAGCCGCCACTATACTAAAGTTATTAACCCCTAAACCTAAGTCTAACCCTAACCCTAACACCCCCTAACTTAAATATAATTAAAATAAATCTAAATAAAAATTACTATCATTAACTAAATAATTCATATTTAAAACTAAATACTTACCTGTAAAATAAACCCTAAGCTAGCTACAATATAACTAATAGTTACATTGTAGCTAGCTTAGGGTTTATTTTTATTTCACAAGCAAGTTTGTATTTATTTTAACTAGGTAGACTAGTTAGTAAATAGTTATTAACTATTTACTAACTACCTAGCTAAAATAAATACAAATTTACCTGTAAAATAAAACCTAACCTGAGTTACACTAACACCTAACCTTACACTACAATTAAATAAATTACCTAAATTAAATACAATTACCTAAATTACAAAACCCCCCACTAAATTACACAAAATAAAAAAAAGAAATGATCAAATATTTAAACTAATTACACATAATCTAATAGCCCCCCAAAATAAAAAAAACCCTAGCCTAAACTAAACTACCAATAGCCCTTAAAAGGGCCTTTTGCGGGGCATTGCCCCCCAAAAATCAGCTCTTTTACCTATAAAAAAAATACAAACACCCCCCAACAGTAAAACCCACCACCCACACAACCAACTCCCCTAATAAAATCCTAACTAAAAAAACTTAAGCTCCCCATTGCCCTGAAAAGGGCATTTGGATGGGCATTGCCCTTAAAAGGGCATTTAGCTCTTTTTCAATTGCCCAAACCCTTGAAGCAGATTAGGGGTTAATAATATTTAACTAGTGTTTGCGATGCAGAAGTGCAGCGGTTTAGGGGTTAATATTTTAATTATAGTGGCGGCGAGGTCCAGAGCGGCAGATTAGGGGTTAATAACATTATGTAGGGGGCGGCAGATTAGAGGTTATAGGGCTACTAAACCCAAAATCTTTCTTTCATGATTCAGATAGAGAATACAAATTTAAACAACATTACAATTTACTTCTATTATTTATTTTGCTTTTTTAGATATCCTTAGTTGAAGAATAAGCAATGCACATGGGTGAGCCAATCACACGAGACTTCTATGTGCAGCAACCAATCAGCAGCTACTGAGCATATCTAGATATGCCTTTCAGCAAAGAATATCAAGAAAATAAAACAAATTAGATAATAGAAGTAAATTAGAAAGTTTAAAATTGCATTCTCTTTCTAAATCATGAAAGAAAAAATGTGGGTTTAATGTCCCTTTAATAAGTGTAAGATTAGGGGTGTTTAGACTCGGGGTTCATGTTAGGGTGTTAGGTGTAAACATAAATTTTCTTTCCCCATAGGAATCAATGGGGCTGCGTTACTGAGCTTTACGCTTTTTTTCAGCCGGCTCTCCCCATTGATGTCTATGGGGAAATCGTGCACGAGCACGTAAAACCAGCTCACAGCTGCCTTAAGCAGCTCTGGTATTGGAGTGCGGTATGGAGCTCAATTTTGCTCTGATAACGCCGGGTTTTGGAAAACCTGTAATACCAGCGCTGTAGGGAAGGGAGCGGTGGTATTAACTTGCAAGTTAATACCGCACCCCTCATACCGCAAAACTCGTAATCTAGCCATTATTCAGATAACGCTGAATGCTTTTAAAACAGTAAATCAAACTAAACACCTTAATTAAAACTTGTATTTAACATCACAACAAGAACAAAAATTGACATGTTTCATTCTCTTCTAATTGCAATAACACTTGTAAAAAATAATTTAAAAACATAAAACAATCATTTTTTGATGACCTGTTATAAAACTTTTCTGTGTGTGCACGTATTGAGGCTTTATATAAAGTTACTGAGTAGTCTTACCCAAAGATAGTAAAATTCTAACCCATTAGGTCTATTTTCCTTACTTAATAAAGATTGTTGTAGTTTGGGCTGTAACATTGTCTAAAACTCCTCATATGACCATATGGGAAACTTGTGTTTTTTACATACATCACTGCATATTGTACTAATTAATTTTCTTCAAATTTTCAAGGTTTGTATTGATTGAGATAAATTGACAGATTTCAGATAAACTTGTGTGAGTTTGTTTAGCAGTTATAAGGAACTAGACTAAACCTGGAATTCTTTTTCAAACTTTCAGCTAAATAAGGGGTTAGTCACAATATATTGTTTGCTAATTATGATTTTTGTGAATAAGAATATGGAGGTTAACATCCTTTAAATCTATTGTGGACATAAACTGACCTTGCTGAATGAAAGGCAGAATAGTCTCCATTTTAAAAGTTGGAACTCTGAAAAAATTGTTCAGAGTCTTTAGATCCAAAACTGGTCTGTATATTCACTCCTTCTTGGGAGCAATAAAGATATTTGAATAAAATACCTTTCTCAGATTCCATTGGATTCCAGATTAATGACTGTTTGAAGAAAAGCCTGATATTTTAAATAATTATTTGAAACATTTGACAAAATAAACCTTCCTCTGGGAGATCTAACCATGTATCCTACCTGATAACCTTCAAAAATAATATTAGGGCCCAAGAATCTAAAACATTTCAAAACCATGCCTCTTGAAAGAGACTTAACCTGCTGCCCCCTACCAAAGAATCTGGATTGGGGGTCACACCTTCAAGTGGACTTGGGAGAAGGAGTAAACTTTTTGGCCTGCTTAGTTCCAATTAGAGCTTGGTTTCCAACCTGAGAAACAGTACTTAGCTGTGGGGGAATCAGATTTTTGCTCCTTTACTTAAGGAAATGAATGATAACTATTAGAAGCCTTAAATTTACCTCTAGATTTCTTCTCTTTGGGGAAGAAAATCTCCCTTATCACCAGTAACAGGGGAAATAATGGAATCTAGATCCACCCCAAACAATTTATTTACTTTAAAGGAAATATTCAAGAGTATGGGCTTATAAACTGCTTAAGCAGACCGTGATTTTAACCATAATGCCCATCTAGAAAGGACAGTCAAGGACATGTTCTTAGCATTAATCATAATGATATTCATAATAGTATCTCCAATAAGGTATTAGAACATTTAAGCAAACCTAAAAGGTTAAGAAAATCTTCACTGTCAGAATCCTCAGAAATCTGACCAGAAAGACTATCTAACCAAATGGAAGCAGCAGCAGAAACATCAGCAATATCTGGTCTGAAAAGATAACCTGTCTGTAAATATGATCTTGAAAGGATTTAAGTTTCCTATCTAAAGGGTCTTTAAAAGAAGTCCTATCCCTCCAGTGGCACCATCCACCTTAGGGACAGCTTCCCAAAGCTTTAAATTAGAAGCTGGAAAAGGATGCATTTTTTCAAACATTACCTTCTGATAAAATGAATTACCAGGTTTAGACCATTCTTTAGAAATAATCTTGGCCACAGCATCAGCCACTGTAAAACCCTCAGAAGAATCCTTAATAGGTTTATAATAGCAATATAAAATTTTAATGTAAGCAAAACCTTGTTTAATAAAGAACAAATGTGATCACTCTTAAATAAAAAAAAAAAAGGAAAAAGCAGGTTCAGGATCAGAAGCTGACCCATGATCCACAGAAAAACCCTCAACCTCAGAAGCTTTATTAGCCTCATGAGACACAAGAATATTCCTACTACTAGAAGGCATATCTTGTACTGACCTTTTACATTTACTTGAAGGCAGAATGACTGCCAACATTTCAGACACTGTAGCCTTAATAAACTCTTAAATGCTAGGAGCAATTTGAGCTAACCTTCCTGTAATTAACAAACATAAGGAGCAATAATACCTTTGGAAGCAAGTGCAGCATTAGATTGTCATGAATGTATCAAAACATTAAGGGCTAGATTACAAGTGGAGCTGTATTTTGTATTTTCGCTATAGAAAAAACTCAGCTAGGATTTACATTTTTTGCGCTATTCTGATTGCATTGGTATTACAAGTAGAAATTAGACTCTTTTTTTCTCTAGCGATAACCAAAATTGTGCTTAAAGTCGAAACTCGAAAATCGCGATTGAATTTTAGCCTTCCCCCAATCAATAGAGACAAAAAGTTGGGAAAAAACAAACACTCTTGTGCAAACACCATGGCATATTCTCATTAGCGCAAACCCAACATGAAAATGTGAATATTTCATATTCCTTGCATACTGTAATATGTGCATACCCAACATGAAAATATGAATATTTCATATTCCAATGTTCTTTACGTAATGGAATATGTTCTATTTATTAATTAAATATTTCTACATATATCTGATTAAAAAAAATATATTTATATGATTATATATAGGTATAGATATATATATATAGAAATATCTATTTCTAAATACAAAGAACATAATCTGCTATGTGCAGAACATTGGAATGTAAATTATTTATAGTAAATACATAGTTAAACATATATATGCATACAAATACACCCTGTTCCAAATTATTATGCCACTGATATCTTTCTCATTTACCTAAATAATTGATGTAAACAACAGCCAGCATAATTTTCATATTATCAAATATTAAGAGTACAATTCAAATTTTATTGAACAAACCTCCTAATGATAACAGTATTTTATTTTCAAAATAAAAAACTTACAATGCACTGTTCCAAATTATTACGCACAGTAAGTTTTAAAACACTTTATAGGTTGTAAAGAACTGAAAATTGTCATTTGTTGTGTTTGCAGCATATTTACTAAAATCAAAAGCTATTTCAATCAAACTTTGAACAATATTTTAACTTTTTAAACATTTTAACAGGTCACGTTACATTTTAACATAGGAACCCTTATTTGAGAGCAACTTCACAAGTTTTCATCCATTGAATTTGTGAGTTTTTGGACAGTTTCGGCTTGATTTTATTTGCAAGATGTCAGAATAGCCTCCCAGAGCTGCTGTTTGGATGTAAACTGCCTCCCACCCTCATAGATCTTTTGCTTGAGGATGCTCCAAAGGTTCTCAATAGGATTGAAGTCAGGGGAGGATGGAGGCCACATCATGACTTTCTCTCCTTTTATCCCCATAGCAGCCATTGATGCAGAGGTATTCTTTGCAGCATGAGATGATGCATTGTCATGCATGAAGATGATTTTATTACGGAAAGCATAGTTCTTCCTTCTGTACGAGGAAAGGAAGTGGTCAGTCAGGAACTCCACATACTTTGCAGAGGTCATCTTTACACCTTCGGGGACCCTAAAGGGGCCGACCAGCTCTCTTCCCATGATTCCGGCCCAAAACATGAGTCCACCACCACCTTGCTGACATCGCAGCCTTGTTGGAACAGGGTGGCCATCCACCAACTATCCACTACTCCATCCATCTGGACCATCCAGGGTTGCACGGCACTCATCAGTGAACAGGACTGTTTGAAAATTAGTCTTCATGTATTTTTCTGCCCACGGCAGCCGTTTCTGCTTGTGAGCATTGGTTAGTGGTGGCCGAATAGAAGGTTTATGCACAGTTGCAAGACTCTGGAGGACTCTACACCTTGATGTCTGTGGGACTCCAGAGGCACCAGCAGCTTCAAATATCTGTTTGCTGCTATGTAATGGTATTTTAGCAGCTGCTCTCTTAATCCGATGCATGGATCTGGCAGAAATCTTCCTCGATGTGCCTTTATCTGCACGAACCGGTCTGTGCTCTGAATCACCCACAAATCTCTTAATAGTGCGATGATCATGCTTAAGTTTTCGTGAAATATCTACTGTTTTCATACCTCGTCCAAGGCATTGAACTATTTCACTCTTTTCGGCAGCAGAGAGATCCTTTTTCTTCCCCATATTGCTTGAAAATGGTGCTCTGCTTAATAATGTGGAACACCCTTCTTTAGTAGTTTTTCCTTTAACTGGGCTCACCTGGCAATCTAATTATCACAGGTGTCCGAGATTGTTTTCAGTGATCAAAAGAGCCCTGAGACACAATGCCATCCATGAGTTAAACTGAAAAAAATAAAAATAATCTTTGTGACACTGAAATAGAATTTGCATAATAATTTGGAACAGGGTGTACATCTTTAGCAATGTATCTGTATGTATCTCTATCACCCGAGATGTTTGAGCCCTTAACTTTTTGTGCAATATTTTTTTGTAATAATTTTTATTAGATTGTGTTATTATGAGTGTAACTGTACTTTGTAATGTATTTTTTGCAACTTTTTAGTTTCAGAAAACAGTTAAAGGATTCCAAATCTTTCTTTTTTTTGTCTACACTGTGACCACAAATTTAAATTACCAAACATGCATATATTATAAATAACATACTTTTATATTTCAACTATGTTTCTCTGCCATATAAAATAAATTTTTCATTTTCTCAGATGACGTTGTTGAAGACAACCCTCTAAAATAAGCCGTGAACTATCTAAAACCATTTCCAATCCGATATCGATCTTTTGCATATAATTAAGTGACTATTTCGTCGCCATGCACATGCGTATTGCGATTCATAGATTTGTGCATGCACATATCACCTACGTGCTACCCCAATTACAGTGGGCCTGCTGGTGAGTGACGATTATGGCGATATCGTGCATGCGTATTGCGGCATTATGATAACCTGGGTTATTGGTTAGGATTGGAGTATGGAAATGTATTGCCAGAGGTGGGTTTGGAAATCGTCCCATTTTCGGAATAGGATTTCACATAAATGGTACTTCTTTTCAACTACATGTAAATTTCAAAATAAATGATAATATATTGAAATTGCGATTGCAGGTACAATTTTTTTAGGGTTTCGTGTCCCTTTAACCACAGCTCTAAAATCACTGTAAAAATTGTATCATCAAATATTGTTCAACTTGTAATATCAGCACACTTTAAAACTGCTTGCAAAAACATTTGCGCCTCCCTTGTAATCTAGCACTAAGAATGGTAAAACATAAATAAGCAGGGGATACCTCAGCCTGTTTACAATAAAAACACTTAATATTGGTAGAAAGGTTTTCAAAAAACACAGCTTCAAAAGGAGAATTAGGGACAGATTCAGAAGATTTCATAGTGAAAAACACAAAAATAATAACCCTAATAAACAAATGAGCATTTAAGGAATGAGTATACAATACCCCGTCCTGGGATCACAGCTATAGCTGGAGACGCCCGAACAAATGGCAATTTAAAAATACCAAAAAAGCACTAAAACAAGCGTGCCAGCAAAGGTACTTTAAATTTAAAAAAAATCTGATGTTTTAAAATTCTAAGAAATAACACCCAGGAGGATTAACCCAAAAGAAAGCCCCTTATATGTGGGGTGTAACCAATCTGATCTCAGGCTATCTATAAATGGTATATATATAAAAGTGCCAGGTATAGGTATTAAACAAGTGTTAAGTTGACAAACAATAATACTCTCTTACTATGCTTCATAGCACGAAAATGAGAGAACTCTTCACAACGAAGAAATCATCTGCACATCACTATTCTTCACCTTTCCCCAGCAGAGGCAAAGATAAGACTAACTTCCATAGAGGTGGGAGGGGTTATATAGAGCTCTTGGGGTTTGGGTATCTTTTCCTCCTCCTAGTGACAGGGAAGGTAATGGATCGTGAGCTCTTACCACCTTTATGAAAGAAATCACATATACAGAAGTTTATTCACTTCTTCTAAAAAGCACCAATCACTGTATGATGTTTTCACTGCCCTCCAAATTATTCTTATGCTTCAGTTTGAATTCAGCATAAACTGCCTGGTTATTTTTATGCCAATTTAAAGGGACATTCTATTTGTTTTCATCCAAATAAATAAGCAGCAATTAAAATGTTAAACTATTTTGCCTGGAAAAAACAAACAAACATTAAAGGGACACTGAACCCAAATGTTTTCTTTCATGATTCAGATAGAGAATGCCATTTTAAACGACTTTCTAATTGACTTCTATTATCTAATTTCCTTCATTCTCTTGATATTCTTTTCTGAAAAGCATATCTAGATAGGCTCAGTAGCTTCTTATTGGTGGCTGCACATATTTGCCTCATGTGATTGGCTCACCCATGTGCATTGCTATTTCGTTAACCAAAGATATCTAAAGAATGAAGCAAATTAGATAATAGAAGTAAATTGGAATGTTGTTTAAAATTATATTCTCTGTCTGAATCATGAAAGAAAAATTTGGGTTCAGTGTCCCTTTAAGTTTAAAGTTGTTTAAGTTAATACTGAAACACAGGAAATGTATGTTTTTATATTCTGGGGAGGTTTTTTTTCACATGTGTTTTTTTTTTTCATTTTTATTTTAAGCATTTTTTTCTTGTTGTCAGTATTTATTTCTGTAATTTAACTTAAGTGATCTTTTGTGAACCTAGAAACATAAAAAAAATAAAAAATCTTTATTTTGACCAAAAATAAAATGATGTATTATTCATGTGTGTACTGCTATCTGGCTCTTTTTCCTCAATTGCTTACAATGGTGGCAGCAAGTAGTTGCTGAAGATTTGCAGAGAGATTACAAGTGGGTTTGTATTCTCGCTTGCTTTTTGAATAGAATTCAAAGCCAATATGGCTGCCTGTAGCGTGAAATATGCAGCCGATTATATTTTGTCTGCAGAATCCTTTGTTACATCTCTTAATTCAAATAATATGGGATTGACTTTTCCAAGTAATATTGAGGAGAGATCTATTGTTTTTTTAGACCTCTGCTTGACGTTCTCATCGGACAACAGCATCATTACTACCACTCATTTCAAAACTGTAGATTGTAACAGCTATCTCAATTATAAAAGCAATCACCATAATGTTTGGAAAAACAACATACCATACGGCCAATTTAAACGGATACATAGAAATTGTAGCCTTCTGAATGATTTTGAACAAAAGAGTATTATTCTTATAGATCGTTTCATTGAAAAAGGATACCCCGAACATATTAGAGATGAATATGAGCGTGCCAAAACTGATGATAGGAAATCTTATTTTGGATTAAAAGCCAAACAAAAATTGAACCAAGATTATCAAGCTAACTCTACCTTTATTACTAAATATAACATAAATCATCTGAGAATTAAAAACATTTTTAGAAAACATTGGGGACTTTTAGGACCCGACTTTAGGTAAATTATTAACATCTGAACCCCGATGTGTATTTAAGAGGGCACCCACCATGAAAAATCATCTGGCACCAAGTAAGGTGGTAGTCAGTAAAACAACCACTAGAACCGATTATACCAAACAAAGAAATAATACTAATCTGGGTCCCCCATTTGGTGTTAGACATTGTGTTAAGAAAGGGATTATAAATGCCATGTTAAAAATTGCAATATGTGCAAATTTATCAATCCCGGATGCAGCTTTTTCTTTTCACATACTACAAACCAAAAATGTATGATTCATCGAAACTTGTCTTGTGCATCTATGTATGTAGTCTATTTGCTTACCTGTAGAATTTGTGGGGTCCAATATGTAGGCCAAACGTGTAGATTAATCAGAAACAGATGGAATGAACATTTCAGAAACATGAAGTATAACTTCAAGAAACACAGTGTCCCTAGACACTGTAATCTGCAACATAACGGATCTCTAGATATATTCAATATTTGTCCCATTGAATCTATTTCTCCATCCCATTTATACAATAGATTTCACAGATTGAGACAGAGGAAAACATATTGGATTTATAAGTTGAAGACTGTTTCCTTCTGGTCTCGATCTTAATATGGATCTGGCAGCTTTTTGACCATATGAGTATGTATATGTGTATATGTATATATATATATATATATATATATATATATATATATATATATATATATATATATATATATATATATATATACCCTCTGAATGTATGAATCAGGTTCTTTTATCTGACAAACTTTACCATTGTTGATCATCATGATACACCTACCATCATCTATTCACTTATAAGGTTATTTCTTTGGTTAATCTACTTTGCACTATTATTATTATTTTATTTTTTTTGTAGTTGGTACGTTTTGGGGCTGTGGGTGTATTTTGGAGCCGGTGTGCTATCCTGCTGCTGCAATGACATGCTGCAGATACATATGTTTTCAACATGTACTGTAGGTGCATTACTACCTCTATCCGTCTAGCACCACCCCCCTCTTTTCCTTTTATCTTTCATCTTATTTTTTTTTCTTCTTTCTTCTCCCCTCCCACTCTCTACTCCTACCTTTAACTATCCGTATTGTCACTTCTATCGGAGTGGATATATTAGTAGGATATTTGGATGTATATACTGTGGTGCGATTAATCTCTGTTTTTCACATTATTATGTTAATAGTATTTTTGTAAACAGTATCTTTGAATTTGTTTTTATCCCAATAATCTTGATTTATTGTAAATGTAGCATATCTGTATGCACACTTGGATATATCTTTATATATATGGACTAATTTATTATTCATTGCGAGTATCATATTTTTTATTATAGGAACTGATTATGAAGTATCGTAAGTTTATGGTTGTTCATATTTGTACCATCTTTTACGCACACTTTTCATTCATGGTTTTTTTTCTGAACGTTCACGTTCTACACTGACTCACTCTCATTCAATGGTAGAGTTTGTTGAGATGTTATAATATTGCTGGTGACGTATCACCTCCTCTCCTACTTGATTGGTCCGTTTTCGATTGATGTATATCTGGGGGGCGTGATTGCTGCGATGTGCTGGGCATCTTTTGATGAATGTTGTGGTATGATGCACACAAGTGTCAGCGGTCTGATAGGCTGCTGAGGGCCCTCTTGTCTGGCGTTTTAGAGAGCCTTTTGATGGCATGTTATATGACCAGGGATTTGCTCACTCAATCATGTGATTGCGAACTTGATCACGCCCATTTGGGTTTGATTGGATGTCTATGAGATACCTTTCAACAAATGGTCTCCTCCCCTTTATATTGTAAAACCCCTTTACAACTATGCTCTTACGATAATATGGAAACATATAGTTATAGACACTAATCATCAACAAAATAAATAACAGTATACTTCTTTCCTTTGTTAGGATTCTATTGTCTTGTGGGAATAGAAAGATTATATACCTCGAAACTTGTGAGTCAAATAGTCATGTTTTGGTAAAAAGACACTTGTATCAAAATTCGTCATTATGTTCAACAGCTGAGTTTTTTTGGGTGTGGAAATTTACTAGTTGCCGATTGGCTAATATTTGTTATAAGTAAGATCTATGAAAATGCAAAAAACAGAAGGGTGCCTCCTAGTGTAATATAGTACAGACTATATACATATGCTCAAATGCGATCAGCAGGTACTCACAAGTCAGGCAGCACCCACTCGTGCTTAGTAACACATGCTGGGGTCTCTCAGTGTCCCAGCTCACTGTTCAAGGGATCTCCACACTCCTTCGTCCTGGGTGTTTGCTCCAAATAAGAAACCTCAGGCACTCAGTCAAGTGAAATACAAATATTCACTTTATTAAAATCCAATGTAAAAAACACAGTATATAAAAAATATCACTATGTATTAAAATCGTGCAACTAGTTCCTCAGCTGACACGCTGTTTCATCAGGCATCTAAAACTGAACTGAGAGCTCTGAGCTATAAACCAATCTTAGCCAATCAAACACTGAACAAATTGTCACACCTCTATAATCAGCTGTTAACAATGTAGGTTAGTTCTCAACTTAACCCCTTATTTCCAGATACCAATTCTATTATCAAAAGTAAACAAAAACTCTAATTGTTCACAACTTGGCACCAATTCCCCTGATGTGTGTAGCAGGATGGCCCCCATTATATAGTTTGTAAAAAGAGTTATATCATATTTATTTATTTGTGTCAAAACAGTATATTCGTTTTTGTGTAATCCATTACTATATGCAGGTCCCCAATATCTGTGTGACTTCCTAACCGCCCGGTTGCGCAATGGAAAAAATTATACTTCCTTTTATTTAGTTACCCCTCTTTACAAGATCGTAATAAAATATCTAGCGTATCCACAACATTAAGGAAATTCCTTTCTCTCTATAGTATATAGTACCAGTCTACTCCCCTTTACTACGTCATCCCTGTATTTCCTCTTTACAGACCGCTATTGGTCATACTATCGTGGGGGAGGCGTGATCTCCCTATAGTGTATAGTACCAGTCTACTCCCCTCTACTTCGTCATCCCTACACTTCCTCTTTACCGACCGCTATTGGCTATACTATCGTGGGGAGAGGGGCGTGATTACTCGGAGCCGTAGGGCTCTTCTGTTAACTGTCTTTTATTTGACTGCACTTGCCGAATCAATGCTCCACCTAAATGAAACCACCGTTACTGGGAATAAGTTAAAAGGACAATACAATACAATCAGACAATTGTCATTCTCCAGGCGGATAAAGGGGGGGGGGATTGTTATTCAAAATTATCAAGACTATGTAATGGAAGCCAATAGAATATTGAAGGATAAAGAATATTATTTACCTCTTGGAAGTGATCCTACTAAGAGATTTGCCAAGAAATTAGGGACTCTGCTAGAATATGGCCATGAAATTGGCATATTAACATCTAAAGAAAAACAATACTTGATACCTAGGAATCCGGATATACCCTTTTATTATCATTTACCGAAGATCCATAAAAATACAATTACACCCCCTGGCAGACCCATTATAGCAGGTATTAATAGTCTTACAGATAAATTATCTTCCTATATAGATTATTATCTTCAGAAATATGTAAAATTACTGCCATCTTTTATTAGGGACACCGCAGATTTATTACAGAAATTATCGAATGTCAAAAGGATGGACAGTTTTCTGTGGTTGTCCTGCGATGCAAATGCGTTGTATTCTAATATATCACATAAGGTTGGACTAAAATCCATATTTCAATACCTAGAGGAAGGCATATACATGCCTGCCATACAAAAGGAATTCTTGCTGTCAACCATCGAATTTATACTTCAACATAATTATTTTAAATATCTTGATGAATATTATTTACAGGTCAAAGGTACCACCATGGGGACCTGGTTCGCCCCCAGTTTCGCTAATTTAGTGATGGGTAGCTTTTAAGATCGCTACATATACCACTCGAGCTGGAGGGGGAACCTGGTCTTCTATGGTAGGTACACAGATGACCTTATAATTATCTGGAATGGAACAATAGAATCAGCAGTCAACTTTGCATCAAAACTCAATGAAAATGATTATGGATTGACTTTTACATATAACATACAAAAAGAAAAGATTGAATTTTTAGATGTAGTTCTAACATGGGATTGTACCCATAGTATTGAGACATATACTCACTTCAAAACAGTTGACAGCAATAATTTCTTAGACTATGGCAGTAACCATCTTGAAAGCTGGAAAAGGAATGTACCTTTCAGCCAGTTTCGACGGATCAGACGTAATTGTAGTACGCTAGAGAAATATGATGAACAATCTGCGATACTTAAAAATAAATTTAGAGAAAAGGGATATCCTCAGAATTTAGTTGAAGATGGATATGAACGAGCTAGAAGTCTGGATAGGAACAATATTCTATATCCCTCTGTTCCTCATTTACAACCAATAGAGGTTAAAAAGAACAAAACAGCTTTTATAACTAACTATAATTCAAACTTTAGAAGAATTAAAAAGATTATGACCAAACATTGGCACTTACTGAAAAGAGATCCTATCCTAAAACACTTACTAGAGGACCAACCATCAATTACCTATAGGCGAGCCCCCACGATTAAAAGTAGATTAGCCCCCAGCAAAGTAGAAATGTTGGAATGACTGGTTTACCAAAAGCAAATAATTCCCTAAAAGGGTCATATAAATGTAAAATAAAGAGATGCAGGATGTGTCATTATATTACACACGGGGCCACAAGTATAACATCTAATGTGACAGGATACACTTATAATCTGAAAGAGAGGCTAGACTGTAGTTCCAGCTTTGTAGTATATTTACTAACATGTGGGGTCCAGTATTTGGGAAGCACAACCCGCAAGGTCAAGAGACGTTGGGGAGAACATTTTAGGATTATCAAGAAAGGCAGTCAGAAACACAGTGTATCAAGACATGCGATTAAATGCCATAAGGGTCAAAATGTACTTTTCGCATAACCCCCCTGGAAAGGATTCCCCACAAGCAGGGTTCCAATCGTTTGACCTATTGGAATTATTGGATTTGTAAATTTGGAAGCCTATTTCCGGGAGGGCTAAACAAAAATCTTGATATGGCAGCATTTTAATAAGAAATATATACTGTATTGTTATTATATATGGGACAACTTTTTGCACCCAATAGAATGTATATTTTTTCATGTAATCCCTCAATGTGTGTATCAGGGAGTCCATGATTATACATATATATATATATATATATATATATATATATATATATATATATATATATATATATATATATATATATATATATATATATATATATATATATATATATAGGGAAAGAGTCCATTCAATATATATAAAAATTAAATTAGGATCTGCACGGACATAGGAGATCATACATTGCACTTATGAGAGTACTATAGGGAAGTTTACATTTTTAGATATTGTTTATTTAGTTGGGATTTAGATAGGTACACATAAGGCTATAGGTACTATATAAGAATGAAAATTAGAGTCCATT
Organism: Bombina bombina; assembly: GCF_027579735.1. Lineage (NCBI taxonomy): Eukaryota > Metazoa > Chordata > Amphibia > Anura > Bombinatoridae > Bombina > Bombina bombina. Next base: position 542,151,124 of record NC_069503.1, read on the forward strand.
AGCGGACTATCTGTTAGACATACTGATCACAACATTATTTTTAAGTCTCACACATCATAGACAACACTAAATATAGGCACACATATATAGATAAATATATGGAATGATATTTGGATCTCTACTAGATTCTTATATCTAAGATGGATCACTATTAGATTTGCATATATCATACCTATATGCCTCACTCATCAAAGACAAATGTAGATTTTATTATTACATTTATCCATACTTATTATAATTTTTTTACACATGTTAGATGTAGTTTACTAGTATATATTATAATTACTAATTTATTTTTTCTAGTATTGATTGCATATTATTTTGTAATCGACATTATCACAAATACTATCACAATATAGATTGATTTTAACAGACAAGTAGCACAACCAATCTGCTTAAACTAGTCTGTATTTTTAGTAGAATAGAGTAGTAGTGCTATATATATTCACCTCCTTCACATTTCCTATCACTTACACACATACAGTTAAATAGACTAGCAGCACAATAGATATTTATCATCACATACACACACCCACCAGCATAGTCAACATGAATATCACTAGTTATTTAGGAGACTTCTTTTACACATCTCACCACATACACACATGCAGTCAAATAAATTAGCAGCACAAGAGGTATATTTTATCACTTACACACATCCACTAACATAGCCATTATGAACATCATCAGTTATTTATGGTATTACATTAGTGGTACCACAGTACACATTTATGACATTGAACTAGGTGTTAATCTCTGCATTTCTTTGAGGGAGTGAGTATCACTGTAAGATTATCAGGCATCATACATTTATAATGTATTAGCAAACTTTCCCTTTTTAGCAATCTTTACAAATAGTCTGTATTAGGGCAGTCCTCATGCTATTCGTTAGAATATAATTATATTATGTATAGGCAGAAAGGAACAGGCATAGGGTGTGGGAGAGAGGTAGTATTGTCCTTTTAACTTATTCCCAGTAACGGTGGTTTCATTTAGGTGGAGCATTGATTCGGCAAGTGCAGTCAAATAAAAGACAGTTAACAGAAGAGCCCGCCCCCCGCCCCACGATAGTATAGCTAAAAGCGGTCGGTAAAGAGGAAGTGTAGGGATGACGAAGTAGAGGGGAGTAGACTGGTACTATAAACTATAGGGAGATCACGCCTCCCCCACGATAGTATGACCAATAGCGGTCTGTAAAGAGGAAATACAGGGATGACGTAGTAAAGCGGAGTAGACTGGTACTATATACTATAGAGAGAAAGGAATTTCCTTAATGTTGTGGATTCGCTAGATATTTTATTACGATTTCATAAAGAGGGGTAACTAAATAAAAGGAAGTGTCATTTTTTCCATTGCGCAACCGGACGGTTAGGAAGCCACACAGATATTGGGGACCTGCATATAGTAATGGATTACACAAAAACGAATATACTGTTTTGACACAAATAAATATGATATAACTCTTTTTACAAACTATATAATGGGGGCCATCCTGCTACACACATCAGGGGAATTGGTGCCAAGTTGTGAACAATTAGAGTTTTTGTTTACATTTGATAATAGAATTGGTAGGAAATAAGGGGTTAAGTTGAGAACTATGATATTAAGACAAAAAACAAAAACAGAGGCGCCACATGTGTAGGTCAAAAAAGATAAATGAATCCAAACAGCAACAGATTAAGGGTACTCACAAAATTGGCGGCACTCTATTGTGCCAACAGAAGCAGGCTGGTTTTCTACAGCAAACCAGCTGGCTGTGTGTAAGATCCCCACCGGAGATGTGCAGTATTAGGATTATACTGTCTGCAGGGCTTCTGGATAAGATCCAATGGTAGTCCTTCCCTTCAACTGGAACTGTAGGTGGAATGGAGAGATGGGCTGGAATGCCCTAAGGTTACTGATGTGGAGACAAGCACACCAACGCCAGACTGATGTAAAAGTTAAAATTAGTATTTTATTATACAGAATAAAAATACCAACGGTATAACAATATACAGCTGGGTAGTGTGAATATCAATCTCCTAATAGGAGTAAAGTAGCTATGCGTTTCTCGGGAGACCCCGTTTCCTCAGGCTGGTATACTCTCTGTGTATAAAATCACCCTTTAAATAGGGCTCAGTAACCTCATGAACATTTTAGATGAATGTTCTTTTAATCTAATTGATTTGCTCATATCCCATAGACAACAACTGGTTGATGAGGTTGGTTTAGAAATAGATACTATTCAGAAAGAACTAGAAGGGTTTAAAGAACATCCGGAATATCATAAACTCAACACCCAAACTATTAAATCAGTTGATGAGTACCAGACAGAAATTATTAATAACAAAAATAACAAATTAAAGAGAGACGAGGAAGATTACAGTAAAGGTAATGTTTACACTTTCAATAGAACTAAACCCAACAAAGCAAATGATTGGACTGTAGTTCAACACCACAAAAACAAAAATAAAAATAAGAACAATCATAACTACAAGCCATTCTCTTATACTGATAGAGATAATTTGCATAACACCAATCGTTCTAATTTCTACCATCATGATCATCAGTATCCACATGAGAATCAGAATAGGGGTCTCAGTGGAAATTCCCAAATAGGAGGTTATCATTTTAAACCGACCCTTTCAGATAGAGACTATAGAGGAACATCACAACATCAGGAACATCATAACCCTAATTACATTCCTATTCATAATAGATTCCAGGCTTTCAACCCTGGACAGGATAGTGTATTTGATCATCCTGGAGGGGAAAGACCCTCCACATCCACATCCAGAACTATCAATACTCCATCCACATCTACTGGGGCTTTTTTAGAGAACCCCAATTTAGCACCCCTATGGAGGAGACCGACCCCCCCCCCCCACAAATCAAAAGAAAAGACCTTACCCAAACGGGGAAGGAGAGTGAGAGGGAAAACCAACCAAAAAGAAAAACTCCAAAAACTAAGAAATGGCATATTCAATCTCTCATCCCACACACTCACCAATGACGAAGTGAGAGTTTTGGGAAGAGGCCTTTCATATTGCCCTCCGAACCCCCACAATATATTTGAGCTTTTTGTTGATCTCAATAAGTACACTCGCAAACTGTCTCTGCAGAGATATTTTGCAATTAAAGCCTTGAGAAAGCAAAATACAGAAGGCTCACTTATATTACTTGATTCAGATCAAACTAGAGATCCTTCAACTGTTCTTTTTTATGACTCCAATTTATTAATGGAGGAACTTTTTGAGGGGATAGTACATACCTCTCTGGCACCTCCTTCCACTTTCAATCCTCCTAAGGAGGAAGTCTCATATGTCGATCTTTACCAACAATTAGTTTTGGAAGACCTTGAATCCATGCCGAAAAGAATCATGGGTAAAAAGAAGACTTGGCCTAATGAAGCCAGGGCTCTTAGAAGTCTGATGGATGACCAAAATTTGGTCATCCGTCAGGCTGACCAAGGAGGTGGTATAGTTCTTCAAAATTACTCTGATTATGTCAAAGAAGCTTGTCGTATTTTGGATGATACTGATTACTATATAAAACTATCATATGATCCCACTAAAGAATATATGATAACTCTAAATGCCCTATTGGAATTAGGCACTACATCCAAGATTCTAACAAAAAAAGAAAAAAGATATCTTACCCCGGACCACCCTAGTATACCATACTATTACCATCTCCCCAAATTACACAAAAATGAAAAAGTGCCACCAGGTAGGCCTATTATAGCAGGCATGAATAGTATTACCGACAAATTGTCGGAATACATTGATATCTACCTCCAGAGGTATGTTATCAATTTACCATCTTATATTAAGGATACCAAAGACCTGCTAAACAAACTCTCCCTTATTAAATTGGATAAAAGTAAGAACTTTCTTTGGCTGTCCTGTGATGTTGGATCACTCTATTCAAATATATCGCATGATTTGGGTGCTTTCACCACTAAGATATATTTGGATAGAGATCTATATATGCCCAATGTCCAAAAGGATTATATAATTTCACTTATTAATTTCATTTTGAAACATAATTATTTTCAGTTTTTGGACACTTTTTATCTACAGATCAAGGGAACGGCCATGGGCACCAGATTTGCCCCTAGATTTGCGAACCTATTTATGGGGTATTATGAAGATCGCTACATATACCATTCGCAATGGAGGGGCAATCTGGTGTTCTATGGCCGTTATATAGATGATCTGATTTTTATTTTCGATGGCACGGAGTCAGAAGCCTTGGGGTTTGTGTCACACTTAAATGAAAATGACATGGGTATAGGGTTCACTCACAATATACAAAAAAACAGTATAGAGTTTTTGGATGTAGTTCTTGCTTGGGACCAGGAAGATAGTATATCCACCTCTACTTTTTTTTAAAAAGTAGACTGCAACAATTTCTTGCATTTTTCTAGCAACCACCTGACAAGGTGGAAAACTAATATTCCATTTAGTCAGTTCTGCAGATTACGTAGGAATTGTAGTTCAATAGAGCAATATAATCAGCAATCCACCATCCTTAAGCGCAGGTTCTTAGAAAAGGGATACCCTTCTGAACTTATCATTAGGGGTTATGAGAGAGCGAGGGATCTCAATAGAGATCAGCTATTATCATCTGTATCATCTAAGGAGAGTGATAAGGAGGGATTCTCAGATAAGCAGCCTCTATTTGTGACCCAATATAACTCCAATCACAGAAGTATTAATAAGATACTGAAAAAACATTGGCCTATCCTTTTAAAAGATCCCATTTTGAAGAAAACCCTCCCATCTCAACCTAAACTAGTCTTCAAAAGAGCACTAACTTACAAACAGAAACTGGCCCCTAGTAAGGTGGTAATGTCAAAAAGCAAACCGGTCAATACTGTTAGATCGGGAAACAGGTTCCATAATAACCATATCTTTAATAAGATAGGAGCCTTTAGATGTGGCAAAAAACTATGTTACATGTGTAAACATATAACACACGGATGTGATAATATAGTATCTCATAACACAGGGGAAAGGGTCCCCATTAAAAGCCGACTTTCATGTGACTCCATCTACGTAATCTATGTACTGTCTTGCAAATGTGGGATGCAGTACATAGGCAGGACCTGTAGGAAAATTAGAACCCCGTTGGAGTGAACACCTGAGAAATATAAAATCAAAATCTCCAAAACATAGTGTTTCAAGACATATGTGTGATAAATATATCCCAGGGAAATGTTCCTTCAAAATTACTCCATTAGAAGGGATTCCACAAAGCAATCTGTACAATAGGTTCTCAAAACTGAGACAAAGGGAAACCTATTGGATATATAAATTTAATAGTCTATTCCCCACAGGTCTCAACGAAGTTATTGATTCTGCAGCTTTTTTGTAAATTCATATTAGGATCTATAGGATAGGGTCATATGGGATTTATTTTATGTTTATTATAAATATGATGTTTATATTATTCTTTTATAACCATGTATATTTATGTATATTTGTTAGTTGGATTAATTTTAAAATACCATGTTCATTTTTTAGAATCAACTGTGATTCAGATTAATTTTATGCTTAAGTATTATGTGTATATATTAACATTTCTATGGAATCATGTTTATTCACTGTCTGGATTTTCCCCACTGTCTGGACTTTCCCCACTTTTGTTGCTGTTGGTACTACGATATATCATTTATATTATTGACCTTATCTCTAATTACACATTCCCCATACCAAATTATGGTACACTCACTACAATTCATATTAATTCACTATATATATTAATTGCACACCAGGGATCACAACACATTTATAATACACATATATTTATAGCTTCATTAGTTATTCACATATTTTCACACTCTACTCTTTGTTCCGCTCTAGGATAGTATACAACTACGTATACATATTCGCATATATATTTGTGGGTACACACACATATACATATTCCCATTATAGCAAATTTTATTCATATGTATGGGAATAGACACGTGTAAAATCCCGGAGCGAACAATATATCAAACATATATTCTATTCACCTCACTATACATCGCAATACTAGTATATGGCTAGTTTTTGCGATTAAGTATTTCACGTCACATTGCACTTTTAGACAAGTAGATAACTACTTACACAGTGTTATTTCTACTTATACTCCATTGTTTACTAACACCCAATAGTGGTTACCATGGAGTTTTCTTATTTTTACTGATCGCGCTGAGCCGAGTACACAAGGTCTCTGGCGGTCAGGTGAGCACACGTCACTATTTGTTTACACTTGTAGTTGCGGACAACCGGAATCATGTGACCATTTGTCACTTCCGGTTTTCCCCTAGTGATGAGCATCGCACACTATCTTGAACACCTGATGACTCAAACACAAACCCACTAAATGGAGGCATATTATTGGTCAATTACGAAACACATGCTTTGTTTGTTTACTTACATGGCAATACACGGCGATGCACATTAGTCACGATCGAGACCAATTATCTTAGATTAGAGTTCACACTTTAACACACAATCATTTATAACAGGATAAACTTGGTTACTTTTATTATAATTATTAGCAGACATTGATCACTATAAATTCAATCTTAATTACAACAGCAATTGGGCGTAGTAGGAAAGGAAGGATTTGATTGGATATTGTTTGGGAAGGAAGGGGAGGGACGACTGTTCATGAGGTTACTGAGCCCTATTTAAAGGGTGATTTTATACACAGAGAGTATACCAGCCTGAGGAAACGGGGTCTCCCGAGAAACGCGTAGCTACTTTACTCCTATTAGGAGATTGATATTCACACAACCCAGCTGTATATTGTTATACCGTTGGTATTTTTATTCTGTATAATAAAATACTAATTTTAACTTTTACATCAGTCTGGCGTTGGTGTGTTTGTCTCCACATCAGTAACCTTAGGGCATTCCAGCCCATCTCTCCATTCCACCTACAGTTCCAGTTGAAGGGAAGGACTACCATTGGATCTTATCCAGAAGCCCTGCAGACAGTATAATCCTAATACTGCACATCTCCGGTGGGGATCTTACACACAGCCAGCTGGTTTGCTGTAGAAAACCAGCCTGCTCCTGTTGGCAGAATAGAGTGCCGCCAATTTTGTGAGTACCCTTAATCTGTTGCTGTTTGGATTCATTTATCTTTTTTGACCTACACATGTGGCGCCTCTGGTTTTGTTTTTTGTCTTAATATCATAGAAGCACATCATCCCCTTGGGTGACGACAGAGAGCGGCCTATCAACCTTTGGGATGTCTGAGGATATCTATTGGACTTAACATATCTGGCTTGTTTATTTTTTCATTCATTATTTTATTTTGTATCAGCCCTTCTGTTTTCTGCATTTTCATAGATCTTTCTGGATATTGGTTCTGGTAAGGAGCAGCCGTTATTCTACTACAGGGATACAAGTAGAGGATTGAGACATCATTGGAGATTACAACTAACTACTGGGAATACTCCTTACATCACGGACTATCCTCTAGGGCTTGCTGATTTGAGTATATCTATTTTTATAGCACAAGTATTGGCTTGATTATCTGTCTAATTATAGTTTATTACAGATTTGGCACATATCAGATTGTGATTTTTGATATTTAATATATGATATTTAATATTGAGTATATATTGCGCCCCCTTGAGGAGTGACGCGTAATCGTCAATTGTTTTTTGAACTATTTGTTATAAGTGTAGCAGCATTATAAACTGATGTTATAGCCTGATGAAACCTGCTGGGACATGGAGAAACGCGTTGCTTGTTTTTATGCTTTTAAGCTGTATTAAACTTCTGTTACTTTATTACATTGCTGCTGCCCTTTCGTTTATTCCTGAAGCATCTTGTATACTGTGTACAACTTCCTTTGCACTCTTGCTGAATTCACTGCTGCTCAACTAGCAGAGACTGCACCTTGACTGAACAGTTGTTGTCTAACAGCAAAGAAGCTTTTTGGGAATCCCACTGCTCCTTGGTACTCTTGTTGCCGGTACAACAAAGATCATCTGTTCCAGGTGCCTGGGGAGTCTGCCGAGCGACTCTTTGGACTCGGCCTGCTTATATTGCACATCAGTGCATTATATCAAGTGAGTAGGATACCTGTATATGCGTACATACCTTCATTCTACCCTCTTTTATCTGCACTATGTGGCGCCCTCTGTCTCTTCTGTTTTATATTTTCCCTGCAACATTCCAAACATTGGCTAAAGAGCTGCATAGTGCATATGTGCATTTATCTACTTCTTTTTACTTGAACCTATACTATTTGCAGTAGCTGAGAAGAAAATGGCATTTTGTCGTCACAATCAACTAGTCAACCCTTACAGATCTACTTGTAAATTCTAATCTAGTTTTTTTTTTTTTTCCCAATGACTACAGTGCATATAATAAGTTTGATACTGGTTAGAAAAATGATGTGTATGATTATTATTTATATAAGATTACCACTTCTTTAGAGTATTAAAGACATCTAGAAGAAGATATTATAGCATCAACTAAGCATCAACATACAAGCTCCTCTGAAATCTCCTAATCTGATTTTTTTTTTAAAAAGTAGGATGCATAATAAGAGCGCCACATGGAAAGGCTAAAGTGTACATAACCAATATGTCCAAGTGAATACATAAAATATATTTATTATACAGACATTTTATCTTCATAAGAACTATCATATAAACAAAGGGATTCCAAAGGGCCAATTTATCAAAGTCTGGCAGACATGATACGCTGTACCATATCATGTCTGCTAAACATCACTAAATGTTGACAGTTCTAGTGAACTGCTTGTGCAATGCCGCCCCTGCAGATTCATGGCCAATCGGCCAGTAGCAGGGGGTGTCAATCAACCCAATCGTACACGATCGGGCGGATTGATGTCCGCAGCCTCAGAGGTGGCGGACAAGTTAAGGAGCAGCGTTCTTAAGACCACTGCGTCATAACTGCTGTTTCCGGCAAGCCTGAAGGCTTGCGCGGAACCAGGGGCCATTCGGCCCTTGATCAATCGGCCCCCTAGAGTAAAAACAGATGATAAAACAAAGATTATAATCTGAATTGGTTATTGGAAAGTTTTCCAGAAAATAGTCCAAAAGGATATCCAAAAAAAGATAGAAAAAATAAAAATGTAAAAATGTACGTGATGTGTCCAAGTGATTCCAAAATACAAAAATGGAAAAATAATGTGGAAGAATTGAGGATATATTCCAAACAGAAAAGGTTTTAATATAAGGCTGGTGAATCCAAATATGATCTGTGAGTTTCTTCAGTGTAGTGAAGTCTACGGAAAACAAAAAGAAAAAAATGCATAGTGTGGAGTATAAGGAATAACAGCGCTAGAAGCGCATAAAGTATTCTGCTTACAAAATAAAAGTTAAAATCGTCACTCTATATCATATAGTCAACGTGTTTCAGCCCCCGTGTGTTGGGCCTTTTTCAAGACCAAAACAGTGCCATGTTTAATCCTATAAATACCCTATGTGATCAAATCAAAAGATGTGTGAAATTGAGCCAAAATTATGTTTAAATTCTACATGTCAACATTCTGTTGTTAACAGACTCAAAACCGGAAGTGACATCACTTCTGGTATTGGATATTACATAATATCGGGTTTTGAGCGTTATGCAATATCCGGATGTGTGCAAGGGACATTGGTAGTCATGAAAAGTAGTGTCCAACATATAAAAATAATATCTATTGGGGAACTTCCGGGCAGCGGCCATCTTAGGTCGCAAAATTTAGTGCTGCTCCAGCTCAGAAGAAAATCTTTTAAAATCTTTGCTACTCCAGCTCATCCAAAGATGTGACCTACAGATACTATAGTGTGAAGGATTTACACACCATTTGAATTGAATATTGTGTTGCAGCCTGAATGTACTGGAGACTATTGTGAGGCCGCATCCTCCGCACATGACACCCCAGCAGGTGTCTACGGATGCTTGCTGTAAAGCAGTCTTTGACATAAGCTGCATTAACTACATCAATTTCTATTGAGCTTACCTAACCATGAAGCAACTGGGCGCTATTTTCAGGGAGCTAATGGCAGACTTTGAAAGGATGTTCTCTAAGAGGGTCAATAGAATTATTGCCTTCTCGCAGTCAAGAGATAGTCTGACCCGCAATGCATGCCATAGTCTGGAGGCAGCGGAGCTGACTATAGAAGCAGAGCATGTTTTGCATCAGCAAGCTGTTTTTCAATCACTGCCCTACCATTCTGGAAGCCTTTACGTATGCCCGGACCTGAGGAGAGAGCAAGCATAGGGCGAATGCTGCAGAAGACAGAAGATTTTCCTAAAACAGCTACACAACTTTAAGATATGGGCTTCCTTAACTTACCTAAGCATGCAAACATAGGGACCTATTCTTCCCACTTGAATGGGAGAGCGACCATAAGTCTCTGTGTGGAGCAGTGCAGCGATTGGGCGGATCCACCTGGGAGTGCAGCCAGCTCCATGTGTCCTACGAGTCTTGAGTGTTCTGATGAAGTTTAGTCCTTCAGAGACTGGGAGGACCTATTTTTCTGCTTATCCTTTCTCCATGTGTCCCTATGGCCTGGAGAACAGGTGTGGGCTAGCTTGGGGACCTTAACCTGGGATCTAAAACACTGCTGGAAACGTAATCCTTCCAAAAGTAAACACTTTCAGCTTAGCTTTGGATGCCTACAGGGGCAAAACTACAGGAGGTGCAGAGGTCGCAGGTACACCATACAGTACCACTATATACAGTATGGGGGGGTGGACCATGTCACTGACTACTGTGGTCATTTTATAAAGTACTGGACGGGTAGGATCAGGCCAGCCATCTAACCAGGAGATTACAGACTGTGTCACTAACTTACTATATACAGTACTGGGGGGTTAAATAGTGTCACTATATATATACAGTAATAGGGGGGTCAGACCATCTCACAGACTGTGGGCACAGGGTACCTCCTTTTGCAAACATGTAATCTGATTCACATTTTTTTCTGTGTTAAATGTAAAAAAAAAAAAAAAATGTATTAAATTCACCTTTTTTGGAGGGGGGAGGGGTGGTGTGGGGGGCCCTTCTTAGATTCTTGCACCTGGGCCCTGTGGTTTCTAGTTATGCCTCTGGATGCCTATATTAAATGAAAGTATTTGTTGATTAATGCTAGTAACCTATTTTTGTCACTACAGATGGACATCTACTGATATGTTAAGTATGGACTGTTGGGGATACGTGTGAACTTATGAATCAACATGTTTACTTATATGGAGATTATTTGTACTTTGCCACCATAGCTGGGGTCTGTTTATATCTTTCTACCACTGCTGTATATCCAGATTTCTATGTGTTGGCTTGAATCCTCAATTTTACTACAGCAATGGCGGCTCATATATAATACTAGGGAGAGTGGTATACAGATTTTTCCCTGTACAATATCTATGGCCGGCAGAGAATTGCGTCTATGTCCTTTATAAATTTAAATGGCTGTTGCCTCAATATAGATTTTGACACATGCTATATTTATCTTATACAGATATAGTTTATTAAATAAAGAAGTTGAGCCCAAGCGCCCGGATGTGTACCTCTAGCTATGCACAAAGCCCCCCTAGCTTGGCCAAAAGGGAGATTGAAATAGTGGTGTAGTGTGCAAAGCGCCTAAAAAAGGCAGAGGTGGCTATAGGTAATGAAAGAAATAAAATCAAATGAGGAAGCTCAAGAGTGTCTGAATGGTGATAGACAGGGAGATGGATATTACACTTCTTGTTTAAGAGAGTGTTTAATTACAATATCTCAATAGATAACAAACAGTTAAAATACAAATGATAAAAACAATAAAAACAGTGGCAATGACAACATATAAACATATAAATCCATGATGCCTAAATTGAAAAAAGGCTTGACATTAAGAGTGGGTGCAAGAATATACAATGAGTTGTTTGGCTTAACTCTGGGCGTCAAAATGATAAGGTGAGCGAGTGAGGATCCTATATATAAATAGTGTGTGAATGCAACTGGTGTATGTGTTAATGCAACGGTATGAACACAACTAGTTAATTTCCACAAATAGGAAGAAAAAAAAAAGGAATAGAAAGTCTACAGTCAACTTGATAATATTGGTGTCCAAGGTCCTAATGATAATGTCCAACAAGATGGTAATGTTAATCTAGTTAGTGTCCAAAGTGGTGTGATGAGCCATCCATATCCGGTGCAGAAAAAAATGACTGGTGTGGAAAAAAATTAGGGGTGTATGAAAAATTTGGGGTGTATAAAAAAATTACAAAAATGGTGCAAAAGCAATCTATACCCCAAACGTTAAGCAGATACCCTTTTTGAGAAAGTTTCTAAGGAGATTGAGTGAAGTTAGGAGAGGCCACCTGTTGATAGGAGGGGACCTGAACTTGGTTTGGGACCCCATCTTAGACAAAAAGACTCCTAAAGCTTATCCTACTGACCGCAACCTTAATACTCAATCCAATGCACTGCGCAAGCTCATGTACCAACATGGTCTCTACGACATCTGGCGCTGCCTCGCCCCAACTAACAGGGACTACACCCATCACTCTAAACCACACAACTCCTACTCCAGGATTGATTACTTGCTTTGTGACTCCTGGACGTTAGACCAATTCTGCACCCCACGTATACGACCGTGCCCATGGTCTGACCATGATTTGGTAAGTGTTGGATGCTTGGACTTGCGCCCCCCCGACAGTAGGCCCTCCTGGAAACTCCCAGACCACTTTCTCTCTGAAACAGAAATCCCTCAAATTATTGAGACCGTCTCAGACTTTCTAAGACTCAACGACACGGGCGACACAAGCCAGGAAATATTGTGGGCCTCATTTAAAGCCTATCTTAGGGGTCACTTTATTAAAATGAGCTCAATCCAGAAGGCTAAAAACAAACTCCCCCTTGCAAAATTATATGCTGAATTGAGGCAAACCGAATTGAGTAACAAAAATGCTCCTTTGCCTACCCTAGCTGAACAGATAGGTTCCATCAGAGAACAAATCAACAAGAGAGAGCAGCTTCGGGTCCAAGCCAATCTAGTGAGACTTAAACAGTTATATTTCTACAAAGGGAATAGAGCTGACAGGTTACTTGCCCGTAAACTTCGAGACCGTGCGGTTCAAGCTAGAATCCCCCGGATAACCACACCTGCGGGCGTAGTTCGTTCTCCAAAAGCCATAGGGAAGGCATTTGCTGCCTATTACACATCCCTATACAATTTAAAAAATGAATCCTCAAGGATTGAGGTAGACAGACTGGCTATCCAGCAGTTCCTGGCAAAATTAAACCTCCCTTCTTTGAATGTAGAATCAGTTGATGATCTACTCGCCCCGTTTGACATAGAGGAGGTAAAGGCGGCTATCCTCGCTTTGAAGCCTCATAAAGCACCTGGCCCCGATGGGTTCACGGGTCTATTCTACCGTAATCTTGTCCACCTCTTATCCCCGGTTCTACTACGCCTCTACCAGGAAGTTGCAGAAACTGGAACTTTCCTTCCCGAATACCTGGAGGCTAGCATTCTGGCCATTCCCAAAGATGGGAAAGATCCCTCGCTCTGCGAGAGCTACAGACCAATTTCGCTAATTAATGTCGACGTCAAGGTCTATGCCAAAGTCTTGGCAACTAGACTTGGAAAACATCTACCCTCACTTATCCATTTGGACCAAGTGGGATTTATCCAGGGCAGGCAAGGTACTGATAACACCCGTAGACTCCTAAATATATTTATGGAAGCAGCTGATATGGAATTGCCCCTCCTCACCCTGTCCCTGGATGCAGAAAAAGCGTTTGACAGGGTGAGGTGGGAATACATGTTCTGCACTATGGAGCGTTTTGGGCTCCCCAGAGTGTTCCAGACTGCTGTCGCAGCCCTCTACACCTGCCCGACGGCGGTGGTTAAAGGATTGGGTTTCTGTTCACCTAAATTTCCCATTAGCAACGGGACCAGGCAGGGGTGCCCCCTGTCCCCGCTTCTTTTCGCCCTAGTTATGGAGCCGCTAGCAGAGGCAATTAGGGAAAATATAGGAGTCCAAGGCCTTCAGATACATGATACCCTGCAGAAGGTAGCGCTTTTCGCCGATGACCTCACCCTCTTCTTAACAAACCCGCTAGACTCTTTGCCCCCTCTCCTTGAAATTATTGATACCTTTGGTAAAATATCAAACTACAAAATTAATGTCGCTAAAACAGAGGCCTACACGATATTTGTTGGAGAGAAGGAACAGAGACATCTTAGGAGGTCTTATTCATTTAAGTGGTCTACGATCGGTATCAAACACTTAGGGATATTTCTGTCCCATGTAAAGGACACAGTGATACAGGAGAATTATGCAACTCTACTAAAGAGATTAGACCCTAAGCTGAAGTCTAAGAAATACGAGGAAATCTCATGGATGGGCAGAATAGCTGCCCTTAAAATGATGATCCTCCCCAAATTAACCTACATCATGAGGTGCATCCCCATCCCAGTCCCAGAACGGATCTTACGCGGTTTCCAAACCTTATTCAACTCATATGTTTGGGAAGGCAAGAGACAGAGAGTAGCGGCAGCCACGTTGCAGGCCCCAGTAACCAGAGGTGGGCTGGGCCTACCTAACGTTCAGCTATATCATCAGGCGGCCATGCTTACGCATGTCTCAGCGTGGGGACCTACCTTACCTCCTACTAGGTGGAGGGAACTAGAACAAGCTTCCCTCCCGGCATACATTGATCTTTCAGACCTACTCTGGGTCCCCCAACATTTAGCTACTCGAATACCAGTCTCAAACCAGCTTATCAAAGGTTGCCAAACAACTTGGTTCCAACTGAGACACAACCAATTGATAGCCCCGCATCCGTCCCCCATTCATCCTGTCCTGTCACTCCTACGGGAACTACCTAATGTCAAGCTAGCTCTCTGGAGAACCCATGAGATTACCTCCCTGGGTGACTTTTACCAGAATGAAACCCTCCTCACAAACCAAGATATGATAGCCAGATTTGGCATCCCTCGTCAGCTAGACTTTGACCTCACGAGACTTAGATCCCTTATGAAGGCTTGGGGATTTCTGACTGACAAGATTAGGGCCCCCACCATCTGGGAGATAAGATGGAAAACTAACCAACAACTATACAAACCCCTGACTGCTCACTACCAATCTCTTCTAGGGCTCCCTACCCTTGTAAAGACAAGGCATATGATCTCCTGGGAAACTGAATTGGGATTGACCTTCACTCCGTTGGACTGGTCTAGGGCTATACAACTAACCAAAGCTGCTCTCCATTGTGTCACTCTATACGAACTTTACTTCAAGATCATTACCAGATGGCACCTGGTGCCGACCAAGCTTCGCACTATATACCCTAGCCACTCTCCCCTGTGTTGGAGAGAATGTGGCGAGATTGGCACACCACTACATGTGTGGTGGTCGTGTGATCGACTGAGACCGCTCTGGTCTAAGACCTCTGCGATTTGCGCAGCACTGGAGCTCCCGACACCTGATGCCCCGAGCCTAGCCCTTTTACATATAGGGATAAAAAAGATTCCGAAATATAAGAGATATCTGTTGGTCTACCTGCTGACATCTGTAAAGATGCTGATAGCCAGAAACTGGAAGAAACAACAGCCCCCACGATGGCAAGCAGTGGTTGACCACTTGCACTACATCAAATCAATGGAAGACTATGTCTTCCGCATACACAACCAATCTGCTATCTTTAGTCAGATATGGGAACCTTGGGAAACACTCCTTAAATTGGCTACGTAACTCCCCCTTCCCTTGGCCATTGTTGGCCTGTTCTGGCTGGGTCCCTAGTCGTCCTGCGGGATGTGCCCCGCTGTTACTGAGCTGAGATACCGAGACATAAAATTCCCCCCCCCCCCTCCCACCTCTGATTCCTTCCCTTTCCCCTACCCCCCCCCCCCCCCTTTTTCATGTGAGGATATATAGAGTAGATCCTCGCACTCCACCTATCATACATATTTATTATGAACACCTATTAGTTTTCGCACATGACTGTCAGACATCTTAAGTATGGCATACACTGCGATACTTTAATTAAAATATGAAACTTTAATGGTTCCTTAGAATGACCAAAACATCACAACAGATATATTCGGCACGCATTAGGCAATATCTTTATTATGTTTATGAGTTTTATCCTAGATGCATTGTTCCTGATCGTAACTCATTCCTCCTCTACTTGACAGCGTGTAACCTCATTTCGATTTATGTCAAATGCTATTTGTGTTGTTTTTTGGTTTATGTACCCCACTTATTAATAAAAACTTATTTAAAATAAAAAAAAAAAAAAAAAAAAAAAAAAAAATGGTGCAAAAGAGTGCAAAAATGTCCAAAATATTGCAAACAATCCCAATGGGTTTCCACAATGGGATAGGAATACATTGAAAAATTAAAAATACACGTGTGAAAAAATGAAAAAAATAAAAAAAAAAGATGAAAATGATATTAAAATGCTGAAATAAGTCAGTGTTGTAACTCCTGGTGTATATATAAAAAGAGTGAACAAACTTGTTTGTTTGATAAAAGTTATCCTCAAATAGGATCCTAAATGCTCCTTATGTCTTCCTATCCAATCCTAAGTGTCCCTATGGAAATAAAACCAATAGTGTAGATTGTACAGATATGAGAGATATTATTGGAGTAGTGCTTACCAGCTGGGTCAACGCGTTTCGGCCCTAAATCAGGCCTTTATCAAGACTGGTTTCTTACTATAGCTGGTAGATTTAAGTACTGTTTGTTTGCCTGATTAGCATAATCTAGGCACCTTCTAAACCGGATGTGTAAAACCGGAAATAATGAATATATTTTCTTAACTCCTCTAAGTGTATTTTGCTATATACATGTAACTTCAGTTTGGTGTCCTTAACTGTTTATGCCTTCATTGTGTTATAACCATTTGAACATCTTGGTTAATATGTATTCATCTGCTCTGTGTGGTTTGTTATGGTCTTACCATATGTTTTTGTA
Organism: Bombina bombina; assembly: GCF_027579735.1. Taxonomy (NCBI): domain Eukaryota; kingdom Metazoa; phylum Chordata; class Amphibia; order Anura; family Bombinatoridae; genus Bombina; species Bombina bombina. The sequence goes on from NC_069503.1 coordinate 542,168,036, forward strand.
GATCACTCAATCAGGATCGAGTGTATGTTAATCCCGTATTTTCTCGATCATGATTCGCTAAGGCCCCATTTTGGATCTGTTACACAATTGGCTATGCATATGTGGCCGTCAATTCTTGTAACCAATCGGTTGATACCTACTATCAGCTGATTGCGATATATGTATACAGGTGGCCCTCGGTTTACGCCGGTTCAATTTGCGCCGTTTCAGAATAACAACCTTTTTTTCAGTCATGGGACTGCTATTGAAATACATTAAAAATCAGTGCACTAATTAAAATAGCCAGTAGGTGGAGCTGTCCGCTTGTGTTTCAGCAAAGTTAAGCTAGTTTAACAGTCTGAAATTGATCTGTGTACACAGATCAGACAAGACCTATCGAGCAAGATCTTGCAGCCACTTCCCTATTATCTTCCTGTCCAGCTGCTTGAGATGAGGGTGCCTAACTGCCTATTAATCACTGCAGATTGAAATGCATAGAATAGGTGCAGAACCATCATTATCTAAAATGCTAACAATGCAGAGAACTGATTGCAGAAAAATGCAAGTAAAAAAACGTTTTTGTTCATTAAACTTAGTTTGATGATGATGCAGTCTGTTGTGTGATTATTTTATTAGGTGATGTTTAGCAAATGTTTTTGTTCATTAAAGGGACAGTCTAGGCCAAAATAAACTTTCATGATTCAGATAGAGCATGTCATTTTAAACAATTTTCCAATTTACTTTTATCACCAATTTTGCTTTGTTCTCTTGGTATTCTTAGTTGAAAGCTTAACCTAGGAGGTTCATATGCTAATTTCTTAGACCTTGAAGCCCACCTCTTACAGATTGCATTTTAACAGTTTTTCACCACTAGAGGGTATTAGTTCACATATTTCATATAGATAACACTGTGCTCGTGCACGTGAAGTAATCTGGGAGCAGGCACTGATTGGCTAGACTGCAAGTCTGTCAAAAGAACTGAAAAAAGGGGCAGTTTGCAGAGGCTTAGATACAAGATAATCACAGAGGTTAAAAGTATATTATTATAACTGTGTTGGTTATGCAAAACTGGGAAATGGGTAATAAAGGGATTATCTATCTTTTAAAACAATAACAATTCTATGGTAGACTGTCCCTTTAAACTTAGTTTGATGATGATGCAATCTATATTATTAGGTTTATAATGCTGTTTAGCATTTAAAGTCTTCATTTCAAACCTTTAAAAATAATGTATTAGGTGTTACTTATGACAATTTTGAGAGGGGCCTGGAACCTAACTCCCTCACTTCCCATTGACTTACATTATAAACTGGGTTTCAACTTACAACAGTTTCGATTTACAACCATTCCTCCTGGAACCTAACCCCGGCGTAAACTGAGGGCTACCTGTATATTGTGCGGACCAAAATAAGTGGCGGCCGTCAGATTGGGTCATCTAATCATGATCGAGTAGGGGTACTAACATAATCATATGACCGTGATTGGATAGATGTGACTCCGAGGTTCTATTATTTAAATACTTTGCCTGTTTTTCTCTTAAACTTCTAACACCTTCCGACAATCAACTTTTAAAAAAAATAGGAAAAAATCAACCTGAGCGATGCATTTTAAATGCTTGAAATGTATATCATATGGCTAATGTGAATAGTCTGCATGGAATGTGACACTGATTAGGTTAAAATAGGAAAAGTGGCTGAGTAATTTACTTTGGTTATATTTGTGCCATCATTCTGCAGATAATTATATTTCTGCCATAGAGTGTAGAAGTGATTTACTTATGGAATATATCAGTATTCTTGGTCTGAAAGGAATGCTTACAATATCCCCAAGGTCTATATTTACACAGGGATCTGTTTGACAATCCTGTGAAAACTAGGCTGAACTATTTTTGGTCAGCTATTAGATACTGCTTCAACCTAGTGGAGAGTTGTCAAAAAACACATCTACATTTCGGTGGATTATTAAACGCCAAATACAGAATATTATTTAACACTAATAGCTTATTAAAGTGAACAAAAGAGGAGGAATGTGTTCGACAGCTTCTTTTTACATCAGCTATCATGGGTTAATTGATGTATGGTCATAATAGTCAAATCATAATTTATGTGCCCTTGTAGTGTTATATAGCTATAATCGGATATGGAAACTATTACTCTAAAGTCTAAATATCAGTAGGGAAAGGTGACCTAAGGAGGGATAGATAATGATATAATAGAGGGATGGTATGAATGGGAATAGCTAATCTGTCTGGTGTGGGCATATTCTCCTTACAATACCTTAAAGGGACACTCAAGTCAAAATTAAACTTCATGATTCAGATAGAGCATGGAATTTTAAACAACTTTCCAATTTCCTTTCATTAACAAAATGTGCACAGTCTTTTAATATTTACACTTTTGAGTCACCAGCTCCTACTGAGCATGTGCAAGAGTTCACAGCATATACGTATATGCATTTGTGATTGGCTGATGGCTGTCACATGATACAGGGGGAGTGGAAATAGACATAACTTTGCAATTTATTTTAAAAAAATCTACTACTCATTTGAAGTTCAGACTAAGTGCTATTGCATTGTCTTCTTATCATGCATTTGTTGATTATGCAAATCTACTGTATTGACTGGTCCTTTAAGGGGAGATTAAATAATATGGTATATCATCATATAGACATTCTACACCAAATACAATTATTATTAGTTTTTATTTTTCCTTTTTTTGATTTAGGAATCACTTGGACACATCAGGTACATTTTTATTCTTTATTTTTTCTATCTTTCATGGGGAGTGTAAAACTTTTTGGATATCCTTTTGGACTATTTTCTGGACAACTTTCCGATAACCCATTCACATTATAATCTTTAATTAATCATTTGTTTTTACTCATTGGGATCCCTTTGATTGTTTTAATAATAGTTTGTTTTTATGATAGTTCTTATGAAGATAACATTTCTTTATAATAAATATATTTTATGTATTCACTTGCACATATTGGTTATTTGTACACTTCAGCCCTTTCATGTGGTGTTCTTCTTATAGAACACACTTCTTTAGAGTATATTGTATCTAAATAACTGTTGTCACCCTTTACCTCCCACACATTTTATCAATCTCAATTGTTAAAGGTGGAACATGCAATTTTAAGAGAGTTTCCAATTTTCTTCTATTATCGAATTGTGCAGTTTTTTTTTTATACACTACTGAGCATGTGCAAGAGTTTACAATGTATATGTATATGAGTCTGTGATTGGCTGATGCCTGTTACATGATACAGGTACACATTGAAGGACTTTTTATACATATATATAAAAAATAAACTACTGCTTGTCTTATTATGTGTTTGTTTATTATACAATACTACTGTATTTAACAGCCTGTTAATCTGTTTGCTTGGACACTTAACATTTCCAATTGAACATTATTATACAGTTACTGTTATACAGCTATTATTTTCCTTATCAATGCTTTAAATTGTATTTATCACCAATTAATCAATAGTCAGTATACACTTATCAACAAAAACTTTCCAATTTTTTTTTTTTTTTCTAATCATCTCATCCTATGAACTATATTAATATTTGGTGAACTGTACTTTGCTAGGAATATTTACAGTGTTAATCACTGTCCTGTCTAGTTTCCCTTACTTTATCCTGAGGATCATATTTATTAAAGGGACAGTCTACTCTAAAATGTGTATTGTTTAAAAAGATAGATAATTCCTTTATTACCCATTCCCCAGTTTTGCATAATTAACTGTTATATTAAAATAATTTTTACTTCTGTGATTACCTTGTATCTAAGCCTCTGCAGACTGCCTCCTTATCTCAGTTATATTTACTGACTTCCATTTTAACTAATTAGTGCCAACTCATGAATAACTCCACAGGAGTGAGCACAGTTTTTATCTATATCACACACATGAACGAGCAGTATCTTGCTGTGAAAAGCTATAAAAATGCCCTGAGATAAAGGTGGCCTGCAGGGACTTAAACAGGCAGAAATTTAGAGGTTTAAATGTTATAAAGTATATTATTATAACAATGTTGGCAGTGCAAAGCTGGGGTAGTAAAGGTGTTATCTATCTTTTTAAACAATAAAAAAATTGAGTAGACTGTCCCTTTAACAATTTAAGAGCTGCCTCTGATATGTGTCAATGTTCTCTATAAGATCATAGAAATGGAGAGGTTTAGCTTACTCAAAAGATATTTGAATTATTTTAGGCCAGTTGAATGTCTGTTGAAATGTCATTAGAAATACATTTATGAAAAAATAAGCATATTTTTATTTATTGATCCATAAGAACCGTTGAAAATATTAGGTATCTGTGACATATTTTAAAAGGTAATCTAAAATCTAAGATTGTAGCTAATATCACCATTATAGTATAAACTATATTCATCTATAAAAAAAAAAATCTAAAAAGACTTGGGGGCCGAATTATCAAGCTCTGAATGCCCCAGTAGTTATAATAATAAGTAGCTTTTTCATGCAATTGCAGCATTTTGAAGAAAACACTGGTTACATAATTTGCTTTTGGTCTTTAATGCTTCAGAATGTTTTTTAAATATCAGTGCTATGAATGCTGTGTAGAACTGCTTTTAAACATTTTCAGACAGATCCCCCCTCCCCTGAATTTATGTTTCCTTCCTTGGTACATAAAAGATGCGTCGCCCTTTGAGTGCTATGTCTGTATGTTTGTTTGTTTTTGATGACTCACATCATCATAACACTGGAATAAAAGCGCAGAACGAAGATCTCACTTAGATTTAACCACTACCATATGGATTTTCTTGTAGCCTGAAAAGCTATGAGACTCTTTTTAAACTTGTAAACAGGTAAGTTAAAGAAATGAATTGAGATAACAAATACAGATGCATTGTCGATAGTGCAAGCACTTTTATTTGTTACTAAAACTGGTTAATGTTTATCACACATATTTTGTAATTTAAAGCAAAAGAGTAAACAATTTATTTTGCATGTGTAGAATATAGATTGAGTATAATGTTCCCCTTCAGTATTTTGATTTCCAGGTAATTAAATAGTGCAGGTATTTAGTTATTTTAGGTGAAAACAAGAAATACAATATTTGTATGTAACATAATATGACTTTAGTGTAAATTTTTAGACATTTATGTAACTTTTTTTTATTGAAAATTATTCTTCAGTAAAGACATTGCATTTTTAGATGTTCAGAAATACCCTTCTAGCATTATATGTTGTATAAACCACTTTGTTGTATTTTAACCATATTTTTATTGCTATATTGATTTGATTTTTTAATATGTTACTATTTTGTGTCATTTTCAGAAAAAAGGGATATCAGGTTTACATTACAAATAATTAAAGGTGAATGAGAATATACAATCAAATTACATGATGGTAAGTACATTGGATTGTTTATTTAATAAATATATTTTATTAAAAACAGATGCATATGAATTCATATAACAAGTAGAGTTTTTATTAAATTTCAATTTATTATAAGCCATAATTAATCTTAATGTTTTTAAAATTGTATCCAACCAAACAAAATCTTCACTGAGGTACAAAGAAAAACCAAAGATAGAGCTAAAGATGCTTTTCATGGCCAAATATTTAGTTAAATCAAAAAAATCTAAGCAATAGCATAACAATGTTTCATAATATCAAACATACTATGACAAACATATTATTTGAAACAAATTATCCAGGTCACTTTTTAAATAAGCATTGTCACACTATGAAAAAGAGAGGTTACAGATCAAATTGTTCTTAATTCATATTTTGACAAAATATAACCAGTTTTTGTTTTCAGAACGAATATGTTTTTCCTAAAATCAGTGTAAGTGTCAAGTCACAAACTTTCATGATATGGCTAGAATATGCAATTTTTAAGATTTTGCAATGTATTTCTATAATCAAATTTGCTTTGTTTGTTCTTGGTTTCCTTTGCTGAAGTGTTTAACAGTGCTACAAACATTTTGGAAACACTTCTGCCAAAGATTGCTGAAAACGTTTGCATTTTGATAAACTCATTAGCCAAGCAGATTTATTAACAGGATTTGTTTTGAAAGTCTCTTAACTTGTATGTTCTATCATAAAAGTTTAATTTGAACTTTACAGTCCCATTAAATGCTAAAATGGTGATATTAACATAAATTAGCGCTGGATTATCATTATTCAATAACCTGAAATTGCAATATATTTTACTTACTTGCAAAAATATTTTAAATAATGGAATTCATTTTTAAGTATTAACTGTAATAATGAATATACTTTAAACAAACACAATCTGCAATATAAAGATTCATAATTTAAAAGTTCACTCAAAGTCTAGTACAAAAAAACCTTTCATGATTCAGATAGGGCATGTAATTTTAAACAACTTTCCAATTTACTTTTATCACCAATTTTGCTTTGTTCTCTTGATATTCTTAGTTGAAAGCTAAACCTAGGAGGTTCATATGCTAATTTTTTAGACCTTGAAGGCCGCCTCTATTCTGAAAGCATTTTAACAGATTTCACCAATAGAGGGTGTTAGTTCATGTGTGTCATTATAGATAACACTGTGCTCATGCACGTTGAGTTACCTAGGAGCCAACACTAATTGGCTAAAATGCAAGTCTGTCAAAAGAACTGAAATAAGGGGGCATTTTGCAGAGGCTTAGATACAAGGTAATCACAGAGGTAAAAACATATATTAATATAACTGTGTTGGTTATCCAAAATTAGGCAATGGGTAATAAAAGGTATTATCTATCTTTTAAAACAAAAAAAATCTGGTGTAAACTGTCCCTTTAAATAATTTTCCCACCTACACCTGAGCATGATGAGTCATTCTGTAATTATGCCCCTAGTCAGTCCAGAAAGGCTAATGATTTAAGGAACACCAAATTCAAGATTGAAGCCCCCCCAGAAAACGTTTAATTCTGCTTATTTAAAATAAAATAAAAAAAATCTTTTATCTGTATTTGTAAGCTTTAATATATTTAACCTTTTTTTATGTCACTGCCTCCAGTGAGACAGTGGGTCCTGCAAGATCTAGAAAACTGACCACAGCATTCTACGCATTGATTTCTTGATCAGTGTAGGAGCTCACTAATAATTGTTGCTAATTGTCTAAAGTAAAAGGATATAACAAACTTAAAGGGACATGATATTTGCTTCATTCTGTTGGTATTCTTTGTTCAAGGAGTAGCAATGCACTACTGGGAGCTAGCTGAACACTTCATCTCAGCTAATGACAAGAGGCATATTTGCAGCCACCTATCAGAAGTGCATTGCTGCTCCTGAACCTACCCAAGTATGGTTTTCAACAAAGGAAAGCAAGAGAACAAAGCAAACTAGATAATAGAGGCACATTGGAAAGGTGACAAATTGTATGCTCTGTCTGAATTATGAAAGTTTAATTTTGACTTTCATGAAAAGAGGCTTTTCAGGGATATGTCCCTTAACTGCAAAACAAAGCAAAGATTAAGGGCCAGATTATAAATGGAGTGCAAAATATCGCTAAAGTGATATTTGCGCTCTACTTTGTAATACCAGTGCACGCAAATGTGCGCTGGTATTACAGGTGAAGTCCAAACACGCAAATTTGCTTATTTGTGGGCACGTAAAAATTTAGTGCTCCACTTGTAATCTAGCCCTAAATGTTTATAAAACATTTGTTTTGTATGCAGATATTTTGTAATGCAATGTTTTTAATTACTGATATATACTGTGTATGTGTGTGTCTGTGTATGCATGTATGTGTCTGTCTATGTGTGTTTATGATTGTTAGTGTGTGTGTGCATATGTGTGTGTGTGTGTGTATGTATGTATGTATGTGTGTATTTGTTTGTGTGTTTATGATTGCATGTGTGTATGTATTTGTGTGTTTATGATTGTGTGCATGTGCGCGTGCGTGTCTGTGCATGTGTGTCTGTCTGTATATGTGTGAGTATGTGTCTGTTTATGTGCGCATGTCTGTGCATGTGCATTGTCTTACTTCATTGTAAATTTGTATTCACTTTAGTTTAGAGAAGATTGAACTGACTAGCTGATAGACATGACAAAAAGAGTTAGAACATTTGTGAAGAATCAGTGTTTAAAAGCTTTACTCAAATTGCTGTCCTCATCTGACAGCAGCCTGACATAACATAATTCTCCCTGTATCCTTTTCCTTCCCAGTCCATATCCATTTATACCTTCCCTTAGCAACCTAATTTCCTCACTTCCCTCTTAGTCATCAGTTTATTCTATTTCCCCATATTGCAGATAATATGTGATTACCAGTATCTGATAAGTGCATAGATAGTTCTACCTGTGCCCCATGCATATCGCTCTGTTATGGGTAGCTCTCCTTCCTTTTTCATTCTGTGCTCTTTATGTCTTTGTGCTTCTCATTATATAGGGTTGATTTATCATATGTCGAGCAGACATGATTTGCTATAGCAAATTATGTCCGCTCAACATCACTAAATGCAGACAGCTTAAGCTGTTTGCATTTATCTTTGCACAAGCATTTCTGGTGAAATACTTGCACAATGCAACCCCCTGCTCACTGCTGGCGGCCAACCGGCAGGGGCTGTCAATCATCCAGATCGGATCGGGATAATTTCAGAGCAGCCATCCTTTGACCGCTGCTTCTTAATTTCACTGCTTCATAAATAGGGCCCTATATGTTCCTCACTAAGTGCCCCTTCATGTTTTAACGTTTCTTTTTGTTTCCCTCTGCTGCCTGTATATAGATGTCTGTAACACACATAATTATACATTATAGCACAAAGGAGAAAGTATATACCAATTGTGTATTAAGTAGCATTCCTCTGCATTAACATATTTATTAAAGGGACAGCAAAGTCAAAATGTTGAAGAGTAAACCTAAATAGGATCAGAAGCAGCAATGTACTACTGGGAGCTAGCTCATCGGGTGAATAAACAACAAGAGGCACCAATTACCACCTAGCTCAAAGCAACCAACAAGGTTTACTATTCAACAAAGGATACAAAGAAAAAGTGTATCCTTTGTTGAAGAGTAAACCTTGTTTTTTTGCTTTAAACTAGGTGGTAATTGGTGCCTCTTGTTGTTTGTTCCCCCGATGAGCTAGCTCCCAGTAGTGCATTGCTGTTTCTGATCCTATTTAGGTTTAATCTTCAACAAAAGATAAAAAAGAACAAAGTAAATTTAGTAATAGAAGTAAACTGAAAAGTTGTTTTAAATTGCATGCTCTATCAGAATCATAAAAAAAAAATATTTGACTTTACTGTCTTTTTAAAGGAATAGTCTAGTCAAAATTAAACTTTCATGATTCTGATAGAGCAAGCAATTTTAAGCAACTTTCTCATTTACTCTTATTTTCAATTTTTCTTCATTCTCTTCATATCTTTATTTAAATGTAAGCTTAGGAGCCGACCCATTTTTTGTTCTAGAATCTGAGTAACGCTTGCTGATTGGTGGCTACATTTAGACACCAATCAGAAAGCACTACCCAGGTGCTGAACCAAAAATGGTCCGGCTCCTATGCTTACATTCTTGCTTTTTCAAATAAAGATACCATGAGAACGAAGAAAATTGATAATAAGAGTAAATTAAAAAGTTGCTTAAAATTCTATGCTCTATCTGAATCATGAAAGTTTAATTTTGACTAGACTATTCCTTTAACTAATGTTCATTCATTTAGTTTATAAAAAGAACCTATGTTCAAGCATTAAACATTGTTTTGAACTTTTAAACCTTTGTTAATTGTTATATATTGGAAAAACAGTGATTAACTAGAATACTTTCCCATCATATAAAACAAAGGAGTGAGTATAGGTCAAGCATGGCTAACAGAAGCGAAGACTCATCATGTGACAAATAAAAACTAATAATGCCAGTAAGGTAGAAAGCAACATGAAGAGAACAGCGTTAGATGGATTTGTAAGGGGGCAGGACATCTGTGCGCCCAGTTACATGAGAAAAAAAAGAAGGGGAAAAAAAACGCAGATGAAGAGCCCAGACGCCCAATCCATAAATGTTACTGTATCTGCACTGAAAAACTGTAACTGTTCTTGTCTGCAGGTTAAAAGGATATAACTGTTATTTTAATGTGGGTTTACTGGTTTTATCTGCTTCTTTGTATGTGGTGCTATGGGCTTCAAAAGTATAAGATTGCTAGGTTTTAACGTTCCTTGTATATCTGGGTGCAGGCTTGTGTGTGCGTTATCTATGTGTAGGGCCATAAGGTTTCATGTCTGTGTGATGCTGCCCCAATTTACACCAATTAGCATGACCACTACTTTTTTTTAAAGAAAGGTTCTAAACCTAGTCTTTGGAATAAACAAATCAGTTGTGCCCGTACAGCAAAATACCTGGTGTATCTGCGTAATTAATATTGGAGAAAACTATGTAATTAAAATTTTGTTTAATGGATTTAAGTGCTCTTGGGTTTTGGATATTTAGGCATAGATTGCGAGTGGAGAGACAAATTTCACTTTTTTGTGAGCGGGATACATTTGCGTGCACTGGTATTACAAGTTAGGCGCAATGCTTCCATAGCCTGGAAGCTTTCATAGGCTTCAATGGGAGCCTTGTTTTGAGATTGTGAGTCATGGGAGAGAACCTAGTGCGGCACAGGTGGTAAGTTGCGCAGTGTTGGGTAGCAAATTAAAAATATGGTATATATGTATATGAATGTATGCATATGCACATATTAACACATAAATATATATGTATATATGCATAAATATTTTAAGTGATAACACAGTCCCCATAGACCGCAATATAATGGCACTTTACGGGCGCACGTTAAACTAACGTTTCACTTGTAATCTAGCCCTTAATGTGTTTCTACAAGCTATACATCTGCCTCTTTGTATGTGTAAGGATACACTATGTTATAGCCTCCTGAGGGGTAGATTACGGGTGGCTCGCTAACTGTTGCGCATAAGCAATATTGTGTTTTTGCTCACGTCAGAAATAGTGCTTGTATTACAAGTTGAAAGTAATCACGAGATTCACATTTTATACTAGTCAGGTAGTGCTTTAAAATAAAAGTTACACCAAACACAACCTAAATAAATTTAAAATTACACTTGCCCTCATAAATACTATCTGATAAAAAATTATTCATATAAATATAAAAAAAAATTAAGGGTTCAAAAGGTATAGGGTACTGTATATATTACAGGGCCATATTGTATATACATTAATATGCATGTCTAAATATGTGTATGTATATATATATATATATATATATATATACATATATATATATATATATATATATATATATATATATATATATATATATATATGTGTGTGTGTGTGTGTGTACATATGTATTTATGTAGTTATGTGTTTTACTGTGTATATACTGTAGATATTTTACATTCCAATGTTCTTCACATACATGATAATGTAATTTTTATTTTTAATACATATTTGTATATATATATATATGTTCCTATAGCTATATAGGTATAGATATCTATTTTACATTAACATTATTACATTATCTAGCCCTATATAGGATTGAAGCAGAGCAAACAGGTTACTGGAGTATTGATGACCTATTCTTAAACTGCTCCGCCGCCCACTTAGTTCTGCAATCAAAACACACCCACTTGATAGTAATTGTATAATTTATACATATCCATAGCTTATTATACAGATTACAGCACCAAGCTCTTACACCTACCCCATAATATTGACAATACAAATCTCTGGAACACATTATGGGCATCTGGTTATTGCTACAACACAACATCAAATTAGGCAGACAAATAATATCTGAACCAATTCAATAATAATAATAATAATAATATATATATATATTTATATATATATTTATATATATATTTATATATATTTATATATATATATATATATATATATAAACTAAATGTTGGGTAGCATTTTATATGGTTGTCTATAGTCAGTAGAGGGTTAATAATACAGCAATACAATAACATTTATGTATACCATTATAATTAGAGGTAAAGCTTCCTAGACAGAATGGCATTGCCTTACATTTCCCAACCATAGAAAGTGCAATCTTGCCAACTTTGAATATCATCATTTGCAGTCATTTTTGATTTTCAGTTATATCACAGGAAGTATAGGGGGCGGACGTGCAAGGGCAGAGCTCTCCCGATTATAGGGAGATTTTGCACCTTATTTTCATTTATATACCCTAAAAGAACAGCCTACACATTTTTCCCTAAACATCCAACTTCTAAGTAAGGCAGAAAACTCAAACACGGAAACCGGGTTGCGGAGGGTTCCGTTGCGGACCTGAAGGTTCTTAAACAGTACTAGGAGATCGTTCTGAGGCTGGTAAGCCACACATCTGCTATTTCACAAGACCTTCTGCAGGAGATTGTTTCCCATTCACACGGCATAGGAGAGGATCATCTCTGACAGACTCGAGGACTCACTGCTTACCTGGGGCAGAAACTAAACCATCTTGAAGCGCCTCCGCAGTGAATATCCAGACAAGATCGCAACACTCTGATTCCAACAACCTGCCCACAGAACCCCAGCAGATCGCCTGCAAACGGTAAGCCCCCTGTATAGCCTTCACTAAAACTGTTGTCTCAGAGTGGGATCTTTTACTGCCTTGTACCTGTACCGCTTTCATTTTGGGCCTCCACTGGGATCATTACTAATGCCTCCAACAGCCCCAACGGGAACTACTGAGGGAGAAATTTTTCACAACACACAAGTCCTGAATGGCAGGGCAGAATTGTCTACCTAAGATTCACCCTCACTTTAAGGATTGCCACAGTCTGTCCTCACGGAGGCACATAGCCATATCTATATAACTCCATTGAGACTTTTAAAGCAGCACCACTGTTTTTGTTTCTCTGGTTGTTTTATATACATAAGACCCTTCAACTACAATATTACAGTATCTGCTACAAGGTTTCCTTGATTTTGTTCATGCCTCTCACATGCACGGAGGAACACTCTCCAAATAAAGTTTTCATCTTCATCAGACCCCTAATACATTTCGGTCCCTTAAACCTCTTCACTTCAAGTGTCCCATTATAAAACTAGGTCTGCCTTTCAGGGGTTTCATAAAGGGAATCACATATAACAAGCAAGTAGAAGAGGGGGAAGGCTGTAGAGAGAGGAGGGAGAGGGGAAGGATTAATAAGGGACAGCATGGAGGAAGCTGTGAAGCAGGAGAGAGGGAGATAAGACAGAAGGGAGAGGGGGAAAAAATAAAAAAAGAGAAGACAGACAACACTAAAATCTATCTTCTAACCTACATAAAGCACGTGGCTTTTCATATCCTACTGAAACCTAGGCTCCTCTCCTCCTTTCCCGCAGGACTTGTGTGCCTGCGGGTCATATCCCTACTCCTTTTACCGACTTTGTCTATTGGGGGCACCTCCCCAGGAGGGGAGCTACTCATATGGATGATCCCAGTCTACTGCAACCTATAAGCCACTGAAACTTTACTGGTTGATAAATTAACCTCCTTTTCTCACTTGGCCAACCTAACCTGGCCAGGCAGTGTTAACCACCGGAAGTAGGAGGTTCCAAATTCTCTCCCCCAGTCCCATCTCTACTGGGGAAGTCAAGTTCCAGAACATATATACATCTATTTTAACACAGGTGATAGACCAGTCTGACAAGATGAAGAAAAAACAAAAACACCAGGAGAACCCCAAACGGACTGTAGCAGACCATTTCAATAGTAAAAGTTGCTATGATCAAGAGACTTCTGACGATGACTCGAGAGACCCCACTGCCTCTCTCAAAGGCTCTCACAAAGCAGTTAATACAAGCATGGACCAACTTTCTCTCCCTCATTCATCGATACTTGATTCTATAAATGCTCTCTCCAACAAAATGGATACCCACTATACCTCCCTTAAGCAAGACCTCAGACAGTCAGTCAGTGAGCTTAAAAGAGACATATTCACCCTGGGTGAGCGCACGGAAACGCTGGAGAGGAAACACCCAGAGACGACATTGTCAGATTTTACAAGTAAGGAGAAAATCCTCAGAGCCTCCTTCACCAACAAAGCCTTGAGAGATCTGTACCAATCCATTCAAATCTTCCAGGACCTCTCGCCCCACACACTGGCTAAGAGACGGACATTACAACAGTTTACCCAAACTCTCCGACAGCATAGTGTGAAGTACAGATGGGGGATTCCCAGTAAAGGTCTTTGTTCAACATGGCGACCACTCTTACACTCTTTCCTCACTCGAGCAAGGCATGCAGCTTCTCCAGACTCTTGGACTGTCCCAAACTCCGGTTCTCAACAATAAGTCACCTGAGAACTCGGGGGCCCTCAATTCAGGAGCTCCTGTGTGGCAACCATCTCTCAAACCACCTCAACAGTTGAAAAGAAAAGACATAACCCACTCAAAGGACATACCTTGAACAATTTGTGCTGTTCTCTTTTCTCAAGTTTATCTCTTCCATGTCGTTATGAGTCATTAACTAGGATCAGTGAAGGCCTACGTAAGGGTACTCATCTTACCCTTTATTATTGGCAAATATCCTCTTCTGAGCTTTAATGATCCTATGAGAGACACTTCCATGACCGACCTTGCATTATCTAGTTTGCTAACTTTTTTAAAAAGGAAAGAAAAAAAGTCTATGCGCTGGAAATAGATCAAACTCACATAAATTGCAGGTTATCCCAAAAAACCTGAATAGTTACTATAAAAAAAGGGGGGGGGGGCGTATATGTGTGCGTCTGCGTGGTAACGCTGGCTTAAGATCTATATTAATGGCAATACTAAATAACAATATTAATATTGTTATTTAGTATTGCCATTAATATAGATCTTAAGCCAGCGTTACCACGCAGGTGCACACATATACGACCCCCCCCCCTTTTTTTTATATAATCTAGTTTGCTTCAATTGTTATTCTTGTATATCATGTGTTATTCAGTTCTTACAGGTTGTGATGATTAACTATCCAGTTCCTCTTAGATTTGGTTATGTATGTGTTTTATATCTCCCATCTAACCAAGCAAGTAGTGAGAAGGGTCTTATACTGAACTCTTAACTAACGCTCTGTTCTAGGAATCATCTCTCTTTATTCAAGATCAAGATACAGGTAATTGTTTTGAGGTTATACATGACTGGCCTTTACTTTAATCTATATATTTGTTGTGTCAACTGGTCAGTTGCACTACTCACCAGGGTCTATATACCCTACTGCACACATGCTCACTTCCCCTGTAATGTCGGTTCTACCTTAATGCAGTACCTTTTGGGCCCAATTCCCCCTCCCCGACCCCCCCCTTTAGTACCCCCTATTGATTGGAGGTAATACTCTTGAACCCTTCATACCTACACCATTTAGTCTCACGTCCCACATAAGTAACCCTAGACAGGCTAGAAATTGCCTCTTCATTTTTTTATCCAGTAGACCTGGACTACAAATAGCTCTTAGCAATTAACAGCCTTACATACTTATAGCATTCTTAACACTCCCCCTTTTCGTTGAGATTGTAGAAAGGGACAGGCCCTGCACAAAATTTAAATCTGCATTTATCGCCTGGTTGAAAATGTATGAGATAATTGCTGTTCCTCTTCTGTTTAATCTTGTTAGGCCTACATATGATCTGATTTAGATCGTGGATTCATACCCGTAAGCATGCTATTGTATCTTCATGTTTATGTTACTCATTTTGATTTTATTTTTTTTATTTTTACTTGACATCATCTATGCAACACCTGCATTCCCCATTCTCCACTCACTTTCCTAATCCAACCCTCCTAACTGTTCGATGGTAAACCCTCTCCACTACCTTATGCAGGGGTTCACATTGGTAAGACTTCCCTGCCCTCATATCTACAACATCTGTGATTTGGGGGGCACTCCCGGACGCCCCCCCCCTCTACTAACCCCTTGCCACTCTTCCAACCGCCTCACGATACTCACCACACTCACCACTACCCGTACTGCAGCATACGTAGGACACTCTACACTACTGACACTCTCTCCTAGCCCACCTTCCCATTATAAATAGTCTCTACAAAAAAAAAAACCATCACAAGGATGGAACTGAGTTACTGACCCCTCTCGCGACCTAATGCTGGTGCCAGTCACTCAGTACCTGTACATAACATTCAATCCCATTTGAGATTGCTTTTGTATAATCTCTTCATCCTATTTACCCTCCCCGTAACTAAAGCGGCTCTTGACCGCTAATTTCCCTAAATTAGAAAACTGACATACCCAAGTTACTATTACTCTATTTGAACACAAAAGGTTATACTAGTCTCTTTGAAAAAGCCGAAAGGCAAAACATGTTAGGGGCATTAGGGTACTGGTGAGGAGTCCTAGGAGCTCCTGTATTTTTAGTATGCCTTATGCAGCCTATAGTCTTTATTTAAATAATATATTTAATTTAACTATTAATGGAGTGGCTTGAAGCTGGGCTAATTAGAATATAAGATCGTGCAAAGACCTTTTTGTATTTTCCAATATTGAACCACTTTTTGTTTGCTGATAAACCGGAAGATATTAGTGTTCACTTTATAATATAATTTAGGGGGCATTAGGGGGAATTAACTTGCTTTCTATATGATAGTTGGTGGGTAATTATGTGGTTATATAAGTTGATCTGCCTGATACACTGTTAATACAGTTACACATGAGTATTATTATATGCACCAACATCGGAGCTACTATCTACAGATAGAAAAGCACATTAGCTAAGCCCTATCTGTTGCTGTGAGTTTGAATTGTGAGCCGTTGTGAGTGGAGTTTATAAATGCTAGTTACCGGTAGGGTATTAAAGTTGTTTTTACTTATTCTCAAGCATAGACCGAGCAGCTGATATTAAAATTAACGAGTAACTTTATTATTACTCTATTATTTACTATACCATTGGTCTATCACAAAGCCAAAATAACATAATACCGTTGTCTAGACCAGTTTATACTTATAGCAGGGTATACTATTTGATGCAGGCTAGTTTGGTACAATCCAGTATATACATGTGGAAGTATTAATTTTCATGACTCACTTGAGCACTGTTCAGATGCTCTCACTTTCTTTGTCCAATATACATACAGACACTTGAGTCTCAGACAGCACACGATTATATCCTAACTGTGATAAGGGCACAGATATAATTTTGCCTATTACACCTCTGAGTTAGTAAGATGACGACACTGTTTCGTTAAATCACTGTGTGCACATTACTGTGGTAACTAACTCTTTTAGTTCTGCTACAATATAATGGTATTTTATGTCAATGATGGATATAACTATATATCTACAATAAAGTGGTTCAAGTTTTGTCCCAACAGTTATATCCAGCTCCTATTTAATTAATATTATTATTTCATTTATAATAGGCTCCTAAGAGTGTTTTTAATGTGTTTTTTTCCTATTTTAAATTGCGCTTCCAATAAAAGTTATATTTTAACCTCCATTAGTTGTCATTCATAAGTCAAGACTGCACATCACTTGTCTGACATTCTATATAGTATCCCTTCTTGGACACTGTTACGCACATTTAACCCCTTGAGTGCTATTTATGTAGTCTTTTTCAAGTGTAGGCAGTCTTAGCCTCTCTTGTCAGTTGTGAAATTGTGCTTTTACTACATAGCACCAAACCTTCCTATTACCATATAAAGTGACACAGTTCACTTATTATACAAGGAATCATAGGGGTATAGTATTCTTTTACAGTAGTGCCATTGGTTTTCCTCTTGTCTCCAGTATACCCAGTTTACAAACCATTCCTACCCACTCTAGAACAAGAGAGCTCTCCTTTCTACTCTTATCACCCCACATTTCCCCTTTATAGTGTGATACCCTTCCTGGAGTGGTATCCCCGAGCTGGTACACCATTGTGGGAAACAAAACTAATAATAGTAACCATCTGTTATATTATATAAAACAAAATAAAAATAAAATAAGGTTCAACTTGATTGATTCACATTGGTTACACCTTCTGACTCCACCTTGCAGTATAGTATACTTTACACCTCTCTGACGCTGGCTGCCTGTTACACGCTGATTGTTTATTTTCTGGACTTTCCGTTCTTCCTTACTCTAACAGATAACTAGTGTTGATCGTCTATAATAGGCACCTGCATATAGCTTGTCTTAGAATGTATGACTACTTGTACCTTGGATATTGTAATTGTAAACATTGTGATTTTCATGTTGATTTTCCTATACCTCAATAAAAAAACTTTTCTCAAAAAAAAAAAAAAATTTAAAGTATAAAAAGAATCTCTTTACTTTAGAATTTGTACCAGTAAACAGAAAACAGTCTGCATCACTAGCCATAATGTATTAAAGTGTCTAATTTAAACACTACCAATTGCAGCATGTGCATATATATTTATAAAACCTTTACTATTAATAGTCATTAATTCTTCCAAAAGACCATAAAAATAGAAGCATTTGAAATTGTAGTACCAGTATTAAATTAAGTTTAATATTGTTATATGCCAAGGTATTTCCCTCAGCAATCTTATAGATAAATGTATTAATGTTTAATGCATTCTGACCATTACTACTACTGTTTTGAGATTGGTCCCCAGAACTGCACTCCATACTCAAGGTGAGGTCTTACCAGGAATTTATATAGTGACATTATTATGCTTTCCTCTCTTGCATCAATGCCTCTTATAATACATGCTAGTATCAACTTAGCCTTAGAAGCCACTGCCCTGCATTGTGCACCCATCTTTAGCTTGTTATCTATTGCTGCTCCCAAATACCTTTCCTCCTCTGTTTGGCGAAGTCTTCTCCCATTTAAATAATAGGTCGCCTGCTTATTCTTACTTTGAAAAAATTTAGAATCTTGCATTTTTCCATTATTAAAGGGACAGTAAAGTCAAAATTAAACTTCTATGATTCAGATAGAGCATGCAATGTTAAACAACTTTTCAATTTACTTATATTATCAAAATTGCTTAGTTCTCTTAGGATCCTTTATAAAATAAATTAAGGAAGGCTCATAAAAATGTGCACATGCATTTCAATGTTCTTGCTTCTTCTGAGGCAGCCTTTGGTAGGGTGTCATCCAGGCAGTTTTCTCAGGTTGATATATTTTTGCTTGTTGGTTATTTTTATTGCCTTTTTTTTAGGCTCTTTTAGGGTCGATTTATTTTTTCAGTGAAATGTTGAACCCACCCTTTTATGTTATTACTCATGGACTCCACAGCTTGGATCGTGGACTCTCATCACTTGTATGAAAGAAAACATAATTTATGTTTACTTGTTAAATTCAATTCTTTCATAGTGGTGAGAGTTCACGTGACCCAATCCTGTTTTTTTCTGGAATGTTATTTTCCTTTTGTCCACACATCTTTTCTCCCTGCTCCTATTTTGTTGGCTCTTATTACTTTTCCTTGCTCTTTGTGTTTAGCTATACGTTAGACTGAGGTACTGGTGAGGTGGGATTTTATCAAGTTCTTGGGGTTTGGGAATCTTTACCTCCTCCTAGTGGTCGGGAAGAGTAATTCCCAGAAGTAATGGATCATGGACTCTCATCACCATGAAAGAAATTAATTTATCAGGTAAGTATAAATTATGTTATTTAGGTATGAGTAGTAAAACAACTTTTCTCTATACTTTTTTTAATAGCCTTGATTCAAGCCCAAATTGGATCATCCAAATGAGGCAAGTGGTAGGTTGAGTTTGGCTATTGAAAAACATTACAGCATACAAGATGTTAATTTGTTTTAAAAAATTTTTAGACTTGAATGATATGTTGCTCTATGCAAGATGGCAGAAATGTCTTGTAATTAGGTGTTTACTGTCTCTTTAAAGGGACAGTAAAGGGACATTTTTCTTTTGTGATTTAGACAGAGAATGCACTCTTAAAAAAAAAGTTTTCAATTTACTCCTGTTACCAAATTTACTTTTTTCTTATGGTATTCCTTGCTGAAGAGATATCTAGATCAGTGATTTTCAACCTTTTTATTGCCACTCCACATTTTTTTATATTAAAAAAATCCTGTGACACACCATCATCCCAAAATTTTACAAAATCACACATTGTAGTCTTATACAGCATATATATATATATATATATATATACTGTGTGTGTGTATATACTGTGTGTGTGTGTATATATATATATATATATATATATATATATATATATATATATATATATATATATATATATATATATATATATATATATATATATATATATATGGTATTGAACTCAAAAGCAGAAACTACTGGGGCTCACGTGATCCTACTGTTAAAGTCCCAAAGCCTTGGGGGCACCAGAATAAGAGTTTCACAATCAGTGTAGGATAAGCACCAATTTACGGCGGCACACCTGACGATCTCTCACGGCACACTAGATAGGTAACTTGCACAATTCTGGAGCGCTACATGACAGGAAACACAATTATCAGGTAATTGTAAATGAGCATACAACTGAAAAAAGATTGCTCTCCCCTGGGTTTTTAGGTTAAAGAGTTCCTGCTTTAAAAGGATATCAACAATGATAATATATTGCAACTAGAATAAACACATTCATACTAAATCTTTATTATTTTATACACAAAACCATTCATACCAGCAACGTAAACTATTAACACTTGAACCTGAATGATCCACCAAAATGATAACTACCTGTATATGAGTAAATAAACTGTGAGAATACTACAGCAGACAAAGAATAAATATCAGCTAAGCCCCTTCAATCCGGGAGCTGCTTTAATTGTAATATTACAGAGAATATCTGAACTGCCGAGTATCAACTGCGCAAATAAGGATATACGTTAAATCATAGGAATCAGGTAAGCAAGTTAAAAATGGAGAGACAAGTCGTCTCCTAGTAACCCCCAACTCGCGTTTCACAAGAACGCTTCCTCAGAGGGGGTCCTCTGATAACCTGATAATTGTGTTTTTCTTGCTTACACCCTGGGGCATAAAACCTAACATTAATATAATTAACACCATATATTACCAATTGTTTCACTAAGAGGTTCTTTATGCAGATTGTCTTATTGCTTTCCCCCCATCCTTTGTTCTTTTTTCATATGACAGGAACCACTACTGCCACCTACTGTTCTTGCAAATGAATAACATAGTTATAACACTTCTGCCATATATTGTTCTAGTCACGTGCACGCTCCTCCCTACTTGCTTTTCAACAAAGGATACCAAATGAGCAAAGTAAATTTGATAATAGAATTAAATCAGAAAGGTTTATTTTACACTCTCTGAATCATAAAAAACATTTTTATGTCCCTTTAATTGATTAAATTTAAAAAAAAAAAAAAACAAGAAAAAAAAAGAAATTTGCCATTCCTTGAAGCTACAAAACATGCAGGACTTCTAAATTACAGTATATTTACAGTAAAAGGTTTTTGTTTATTTTTTTTAAAATATATAACAATTATGTGTGTATTCAGGTACATGTATCAAAGTGATATGTCTTTCTATTCCTATTTAACCAATGAATTATTACACAGACTGCACACCTGTTTCTAACCATCCTGCTTCTCAGATACCATTCTCACAAATATAAGAGGAAGCTGTGAGAAAAAAATGCATAAATCTGTCATTCATTTCCTCAAACTATATGTTATGTTGTGAATCTTGAAGGTTTTTTTTTACATTATAACGTAGATGTAGGGCCAACAAAAAAGTAATTTTTCACCTTGGCAAACTGTTCAATGACAACTACTAAAAAAAAAAAAAAGATACAAAAACACAGGTGTCTTTGTTGACCACATTTTGGGGGGAAATTGCGATTGTTATATATTCGTTTATCAAATGACTAAATGGAAAACCCTTTACTGCTGTGAGATATAAATTTTCACATATAAATGCTGACAATAGCAAGATTCAATTATTTTTATCTTTGCTCCTTCAAAAAGAGATAATTTTCTGCAGAACAGATGTTCATGTGATGAAAAAAAAAAATATTTTCTGGTTTTATGTTTGTGTCACAGACCACCAAGAAAGCTCTGGGTGTTGTTCATATCAGTCAGGTAGCAATGTCCCTAGAGAATAGTTGCACACAAGCATTTCCTTATAGCCAACATTCTCTAAAAAAGCAAATTCTGTAAAAACAAAAGTCAAAATTAAAATTTAATTATTCAGATTGGACATGCATTTTTAATCAACTTTATTTTATCTATTTATCTTGTTCTCTTGTTACCCTGTGTTGAAGCATAAACCTAGGAGCAGCAATGCACTACTAGGAGCTAAACACATCGAATGAGCCACTGACAAGAGGCATATATATGCAGCCACTAATCGCCAACTAACTCCCAGTAATGCACTGCAGCTCTGAGCATACCTAGGTATGCATTTCAACAAAGGATACTGAGAGTACAAGCAAATTTTATAATATGCATAAATGTGAAAGTTGTTTAAAATTACATGCTTTATCGTAATCGTGATAGTTTAATTTTGACTTTACTGTTCTTTTAATGTTACTTAAAAATAATAATGTTCAGTTATTGTCATATAATGAAAATAAATCAATTTAACCCCTTCCCACCGTTAGAACGTTTCATGCTGTCTTAACTGTGCTGGGCTTTAGCGCCATTAGGACGGCATGGAACGTCCTATTGTCCTGAAGCCATAGAGGCTTGGTTAATGGAATCGTGGGCTGGAGGGCATGCCTAGCGTCATAGGCACTTCCCCCAGACCCGATCCCATCACTGAAATCACACAATCATGTGATTTCAATTTGTTTACATCGGAAAAGGTTAATTGATATACATGTTTTTGTTTTTTTATGTAAAGTAAACATTATTTGCATATTTACATTTTGTTATCTACCCTGGTTAATAAATGTATTCCAGTTATTTTCAATTTGTATAAATTCATTGTAAGCAAAAACACTAACATTCTATTTTTTTTTGTCTGCCAAGTAACTGAGACTTTCACTACCTACTTTTCAGATTGCATCATTGTGCCTTAGATGTGGCATCTTCACCTAACATCTGTTTCATCTACAGCGTTTCAACCATATTGATAACAAATAGATAGTCAGCCCTAAAAAAGTGTTTTCCATTACGTACATAAGAGATTTGCATCTCTGACACTAAAAGCAAACAGCTGCAGAGTGAACATGGCAACTGATAATTGTGTGCCAATTTCAATACGACCACAGACACATGACATACAAACAAAACCAAGATACAGAATCTTTAGTTTATACTAAACTTCACTAGATACCGTACATACGTAATACACTTGCGATATGCAAACTGTATAGAATAAAATGTAGTTTCTACGTCTGGCAGCTTATATGTAAAAATATAGCTGCTGGGCAGCACATGGCTCAGGATTTCAGAATGTCTGTTGCAGGCATCTAATTGGATGGGCTAAAACAGAGCAAATGCTCTGACTGGTGATTACTTTGAGAGTGGCTTTGCCTCTTTAAAAAGAGGTGTCACTTGCCCCCATTGTAGTGCTTATTTTGGGGTACAATGGCCCCTTTTACAGGTGATTGCTACTTCTATGAAACCACTCATTTGATTATGGGCAATCCTCTTTTACATGTGAGAGGTATTATGTGTATGGGCCGATGATCTAAAAGTCTCTGGGTTGGCGAGATTATATAAGAATACTCACCAATTCTTCTATTTCCCTGGTGGAATTCTATAAAGCCACTATATTACCCTGAAAACAGGGTGTCCAATTTTCTTTTTCTTTTTTTATAATATATTTGATTTGATTTTCAAAGTAAATAAACAGTGATGCACCTTACGGTGCTCAACACATCGCATAAACTTAGAAGCATAATAAAAGAAAAAAGAGCAATAAAAAGAATGCTAATGTAACCCGCATCTGGGTTAACTCATTACCTCTGCCACAAAATAAAGTAATACACAGGAACAGAGGTAAGAAACAATAAGAATATGAGAAGATATATAGATGTGTTCCAATTGGGGGTGGGGGGAAAAGGGAAGGGATGAGAAGGGGGTAGGGTGGTAGTGGGAGGCTCAGGGGAAGCAGAGGAGTGTTGTCCCACATTCTATCAAAGATAATCTGGAAGTTTTGAGCTTAGTAGTAGTAATACTCCTTGTATATAGGAGAATAGGGGCATGGGAGATTCCCTTAGAGCTGGATGTGGTGATCCCTATGTGTCTAGGCTCGGAAGCCAGTGGGTGTCAAACCTGGATTTCCACTCAGCCCATATTATTTCAAATAAGTCTACTTTTCCAACGGAAAAGAAAATATTCCTCTCCATTGAGTACATGTATGCCATAAGCTTAACTATATCTGACCATGGCGGGGGGTTCAACTTTTTCCAGAATCTAGCTATCAAAAGTTTTACTGCAGAGAAAAGGTAGATACATAAATATCCTTGATACCTAGGCAACTTACATGTACCTATATGAAGTAGGGCTATCTCCAGGGCTCTACGTAATACTATTCCAATACTGGAAAGTAGGGAGAAACAAGCGCCCCACAGTGGTTTAACCTTGGGGCAGCTCCACCAAATATGTGTCATATCACCAATCTGACTGCAGTCCAACATAGGGGTATGGTTGAGGGGAACAGTTTGGCTAATTTGGTCGGGACATATTACCAATGGGTGAGGAGTTTAAAGTATGTCTCATATATGGTGACACAATGAAGGGCTTGTTTTGTGAGTGTGAACATGTGCTGCCAGTCTTTACTAGGTATGGATATGTTAAGTTTTTGTTCCCACTTTAGAATATGGGAGGCTTTATCGTCTGGTGTGGCGCCATCCATTAAGTTATAATGGACGGACATAGGTTTCCCCAGTCAGAGCCCCTGCTTCCACCTAGTCTCCCAAAGAGTGAGTTGGCGAGTTGAAGAGGGCCGGAACCTCCAACTAGATAGCAGACTTGTTACTCTGGTGTGTGTGGGATTGGGACTGTGGCTCTAAGCTGGTGTAGTGTAGTAAATGAGTCTGCCTGACTGGTTGACCACATGTCTGCCACCCTCAAAATGCCCATGTGGCAGCATGTGAATCGGGTAGACCCATTAGGAGAACAGAGATGGATGTGATAGGGGAAGGGTGGGGTGCTATATGTTCATAGTGCCTAAGTTGTTCCCATGTGGTCAGACATTCTTTGAGGATAATGTTGTCTATTGCTAGAGTCCTTCTACAGTGTGGGGGGTCCATATAAGGTCTTTCAAGGACACTTGGTGGGGTAACGAGGCCTGTTCTAATGACCTCCACTTGCTGTTGGAATCGATGACCCATTGTGAAATGTGTGAGCATCGCTGCCTCAAATTATCGGGTTATGGATGGGGATGCACTCTAGGGTATTGGAGGGTTTTATGCACAATCCTAGGGGGCTTGCCTTGCCATATGTATCTGGTACATTCACTTTGAAACTGAAGTAGGCACCTAAATAAGTAAGTCAGCTTGGGGAGAAAGCTAATTTTAAGGGCTGCTACTCTCCCCAGCCATGATACAGATTTGCAGTTCCATTTATGTTTTAGGGATCTAAGTTCCGACAGAAGAGGCTGATAATTAGCTTTAACATTTGTAGGGATTTCATGTGACAACTCCTAAGTGTGTGAAATGGGAGGTCCTGATGACAAACATATTGATCTTGTATACATTTGGCCACTTCATCGGGAAAACCCCTCAGAAATACCTCTGTTTTATTTTGGTTAAGTTTAAAGTGGGAGAGACTACCAAACTTCTCTAAGGTTTCCAAAAGTCTAGGGATGGTTTGTAAAGGTTTGGAGGAAAAGACTGTCGTGTCATTGGCAAAAAGTGCCACCTTATGGGCCATTCCATGAATGGTTATTCCCTCAAGAGCACCGTCTTTTCTGATTTGAGCTGCCAGTGGCTCTATCGCTAGCGCAAATAGCAGACGAGAAAGGGGGCACCCCTGTCGCGTCCCTTTGGAAATGGGGAAGGGGGTGAGCTGAATCCCAGTCCTCTAATCGAGGCTATAGGGTGAGAGTAAAGTGCCTTAATGGCCTGGATCATTCGTACAGGAAACTGAAAAGTTTCCAGGAGCTTCCATAAGTACTCCCAACGAAGCCGGTCGAACGCTTTCTCAGCATCGAGGAAAATTACTTCTATGGGCCTATTTAATCTATTAGATTCCGTAAGAATATTTAACAGTCTCCTGGTGTTATCTGGGCCCTCCCTAACCGGAATAAATCCCACCTGATCGGAATCTATGAGGTCAGGTAACAGGTTAGTAATTCTGTTTGCTATTAATTTAGAGTAGATCTTAACATCCGAGTTGATCAATAAGATCGGTCTGTAATTTGTGCAAAGCACTGGGTCTTTATCTGGTTTGGGGATGGTAATTATGGTCGCCTCGAGGAACTCTTTGTGAAAAACGCCTTCAGTGTTTGCTAGATTGAAAAAACTAAACAGCAACGGGGATATTTCCTGTATGTAAGTTTTCTAAAAAATTGCTGTATACCCACCAGGTCCGGGGGCTTTAAGAGGTTTTACATTTTTAATGACACGTTTTATCTCTTGGAGTGAGAAGGGGCTAGTAAGGGACTCTTTTTGATCTGTGTTAAGGGAGGGAAGATGTAGAGAGTTTAAGAAAGAGCTTATAGCCTCAGGAGAGGCAGGATTAGTAGGCTCCTTATGTATATTATACAGTGATGAATACTATTCACTAAATTGCTGACCTATTTTGGGAATGGAGTCTAAAGCTCTGATCTCCTTTTTTAATAATGTGGATTCGAGAGGCGCCCACCCGCTGACTAAGTCTGTTGGCTAGGATGGTATCAGCTTTGTTACCTTTGGCGTACATGGTTTGTTTTAGTTTGAAGAGGTTAGCTTGGGTCCTTTTAAACTCAATCTGACTGATGTGGAGCCTAATTTCTTTAATTTTGTCCCTCAGGCCTAGTGTATCAGATGTACACTGTTGTTGTTCTAGTTCCCTTAGTTTGCAGTACACCTGTGAGAGAGATAGACTTGCCTGTTTCCGCAAGGACGCTTGTTTTTTTATGATGAGGCCTCTTATGGTGGCCTTAAAAGCCCCCCCATATTGTGTCATCCCTAAGCTGGGGGTTTCTTATTTGTCCTAATGGTAAATACAATTTACTTTCTCAGTTCTTCCCTGAAAGGGATGTCTGAGAGAATGTGGTGGGGGAGTCTCCAAGGGGGCCTGGACTGGGCTGTGTCAAGGGAGTGTATGTCAATCAGGAGTTGGTCATGATCCGACCAGTGACAGATAGAAATGGTGGCCGAGTTTACCAAATCAAGAGCATCCGCATGGGAAAAGATGTAGTCGAGTCTCGAATAGGTGGCATGCAGGTGAGAAAAGTGGGTGTAATCCCTCTCCGAAGGGTGAAACGACTGCCATATATCAAAGTAACTGTATTATGTCATTAAAGTTCTGAATCTACCACTTGCACCACATAGGGTGTTTTGTTTTGGCAGGTTTAGCTTTCCTATCTAATTTGTCATCCCATACCATATTAAAGTCTCCTGCTAGAATCACTCTGCCCTGTTTGAGTTCTATGTTCCCTAGAATTTTCTTCAGATATCTAGGCTTGAGTGTGTTCGGGAGGTATGTAGATATTAGTGTGTATGGGACAGGAGATGCATACAATACAAAAGTGCACAATGAAAATCATACAAAACAAATAATTTAACCATTCGCACAAAAATATGCAGGACAAATTTGTATTGCTATGGTGCATAATAAATCGTAACAGAACTGTTAACAATTTTGTGTAATTTGAATACAAATTTTGCGTTTTTCATACGATTTTTTTTTTATCTGCCACATTAATCTCCTGATTTCATAATCCACAAATCAAATGAGTATGATTAACAGAAAAAAGGCAATTTTCTGGGTTTAACAATTACATAACAGGTTGAAAGGCCTGTACGTTGATTTATCCCTATTAATAGTGTGTAGTGATGCTAATAGATTACGTGTGTGCAGTTAACCGGTTGTGCTGCATAAGCATAGTGATACTTGTGTATTCCTTTATAAGGGTTTTTTAATAATATCGGTATAGTGTGCATGGGTGCTTGGTATGTTGAAAAGTGTGTGGGGTTTATCATGTCAATTTGTCTGTGAAATTCAATAACTGAAAAATAGACCGTAAATGTATTAACTATTATAACTTTGGATTGTGATCAGAAAAACAGGACTTGCACACGTTAAACAGAGGACTGTTGTTAACGGAAACAATAATAAAAAAGTGCTGCCAATAAAAAAATTAAAATGGCTCTTTGTGATCACGTTAAATAAAAAAAAAAAAAGCTCATATGCAGCCATCAACTTACCACTAATTGTTATAAATTAGACTGTGATCAACCCCATAGTGACCATGTGACCACTTATTTGAAAGGGCAGACTCCCCTATTTCAAATGAGGGTTCACTTGCGCCTCTAGCCAAAGCAGAGAGGATAAACAGATTCTTAATTTTTTACAGCAATCATCTGCAACTTACAGGGGCATGCACACCTTCATTTCAAATGAGAGTCACTTGTAAGTCGCCTAGGGACTGAGATTCAAGCTTCCAAAGCCTTTTCCCTCAGCCCTGCTTTAGCAAGTAGTCATGCCCCTTGTGACATCACACAGTCTGCAGTGCAGAAACAGCAAATGGGAATGTAGTCTCCTTTTCCCCATATGCAGTTAGGGGTTCCCCAGGATCTGGATCAGAAGGACTTTCCTGGATAGTGAACCTGTGTTAGTTATCCTCACTGCAGGACAGATGTGCATGATGAGAATGCCTTGTCATGCACATCGATGAGGTTTTTAAAACACACGCTCTCTCATCTGAAATCTGTATCTAAAACTCACTTTAAAATATAAATACAGCCTCTATAATCTCAACCAATATACATAATATACCTTAGAGCCCTAGAATGTTCTTAATCCTACTTATATGAGCAGTCTCTGTATATTATACACCCAAAAATATCATAGAATAATTTTATAATCCCATTAGAAAAAACATAGTACAACAATACTTTTCTTCAGATACAGGGTTTAATAGTATACAGTATATGATGTTACATTTTAAAGGGGACAAATAACTTTTCCTATCTATTTAGGTGTATAATATACAGAGACTGCAGAATAATACATTTTGATCATTGGATTTATTTTATTCATTTTGTTGTTTTTATTGTTGTTGTTGTTTTAAATCTGTATATCTAATGAGTGACTTTATATTTGTTCATAATTACTATTTAGATGTCTTTGCTATTTAGTGCCTACACCTAAATACTTAGTTCAGACTGTAATAGATGGTTTGGGGGCATCAGTCTTGATCCAGGCAGCACAATTTGTTCCTCTACTAAAAATAAACTAATACATTTATATTTAAATCATCCTAGTAAAGGTGTAAAGATATCTCTATGACTATTTAAATCTCATTTGGTAATTATGTATCCAGTGATAGATAGAACTGTAAATGCATACTGTACACATGCATCTACATTGATTATTATAGTTTGTACATTGTGATATTTGCTGCCCCTTATGTAAAATTCCTATAGATGACAATGAAATCAATGGGGCTTTGTAAACATAACTCCTCAAGCACAAAAACCATTACAGAAATGAAACTCAAAATTAAATTCCAATAAACAATTTAATCATACATATCTTTAAAAAAAAAAAAAAAAAAAAATTATATATATATATATATATATATATATATACAGGTGGTCCTCGTTTTACAACGGTTCAATTTACACCGTTTCAGAATAACAACCTTTTTTTCCAGTCATGTGACTGCTATTGAAAACCATTGAGAAGCAGTGCATTTATTAAAATAGCCAGTAGGTGGAGCTGTCCGCTTGTGTTGCAGAAAAGCCAAGCAAGCTGAAATTAATCAGTTTAACCACACCTGAGCTATCGAGCAGATTTCAAAGGAACAAGATCTTCCTGTCGATAAATCAGTCAAGATTGGAATGCATAGAAAGAACTGTTTGCAGAAAAATGCAAGTGAAGTCTGTGTTGTGTGATTAATTTATTAGGTTTATAATGCTGTTTAGCAAATGTTTTTGTTCATTTAACATAGTTTAATTATATATTCTGTGTTGTGTTATTTTATTAGGTTTAGCATTTAAAGTTTTCATTTCAAAGCTTTAAAAATAATGTATTAGCTGTTACTTATGACAATTTTGAGAGGGGCCTGGAACCTATCTCCCTCACTTCCCATTAACTTACATTATAAACTGGGTTTCAATTTACAATGGTTTCGATTTACAACCATTCCTTCTGGAACCTAACCCCAGCATAAACTGAGGGCTACCTGTACACAGAAAAAGTACATCAAAAATAACCCTAAAGATTCCTGAAATAAAAACAATAGATGAATAGGTTTCCCCAATCATTATTACTAATGCAGACAGAACACCCAATATAAAGGAAAAATAACACTATCAAAAAATTAAAAACAAGATAAGAATAAATAAAATTATTATTACTTCTTCTACTACTACTGCTAATAATAATAAAATTAATAATAAAAAATATTAATATAGTTTAAGCAGAAATGAACCTCTAATATACCTATTAATAAACAAAATGGTTTACTAACCTCAGTATCATTGCTTTTACATAGGTATAATTTTTAATTTTTCTGTAACTTGTTTTTTTTTTTATTTCAATAATAATAGAAACACTGAAATAAGTCAATTTGCATTTGTATAGTATGTATAGATATAATGTATTTTTGTTTTACATTTATTTTTCAAGATGATTATATAATATAGTTTAACACCACGCTCTCAAATTTAGGAAACCCAGATCCTAACAGACGCAGAAAATGAAGACGGTTACATGCTTGTTACACCGGACTACTTTTTGGATGACCCAGGATCCTTTTGTGAGAAAAGTTTTGTCAGAAACTTTGCTGCATCTTTTCTGCCTCCAATTTATTGGTGTGTATTTTTTCTTGGCCTACTTGGAAATGGCCTGGTAATTATTATATATGTGTATTACAGAAGGTTAAAAACTATCACAGACACCTACCTTATAAATTTAGCAATCGCTGACCTCCTTTTTCTAGTAACTCTGCCTTTCTGGGCAATATCTGCTTCACATGACTGGATTTTTAAGACGGCTCTTTGTAAAATCGTTAACAGTATGTATACAATAAATGTGTACAGTGGAATGATGTTACTAGCCTGCATTAGTGTTGATAGATACATTGCCATAGTCCAGGCTACAAAAGCACAAAAACACAGAACCAGGAGAATTTTCTTTAGTAAATGTATATGTATTTTTGTATGGACTCTTGCAGTAATTCTAAGTCTACCTGAGATATTATATAGTAATGTAAAGGAAGACTCATATTCCAAATACTATTGTACTATGTCTTATCCTGTTGAGATACGCAAGTCACTAAAAGTCATTGCTCTTGGTTTGAAAGTCACAGTTGCCTTTTGCATTCCCTTTGTGATCATGATATTCTGTTATTCAATGATTATTCCAACTCTTGTACAAGCCAAAAGTTTTCAAAAGCATAAAGCACTTAAAGTAATTTTTGCTTTATTAACCGTATTTGTACTTTCTCAGCTACCTTATAATAGTCTGCTTATAGTTAAGGCATGGGATGCTTCAAATGCCACAGTTGCAGATTGTATGATTTCCAAAAATCTAGACATTGCATATAAAGTGACTCAGAGCATTGCTTTCCTTCATTGCTGTATGAATCCATTTATTTATGTTTTTGTGGGAGTTAAATTTAGGAATGATCTTTTCAAGATTTTAAAAATGTTTAGCTGCATTAGTGAAGACCAATGGAAAAAAATTCTTAAAGTTGAAAAATCAAAAGCACTTTCTGAAATGTTAGAAACAAAAACGGGTACTCTATCTTTGTAAATGTATGAAACAAAATACTAAAAAAAATGAAAAAAAAACTATGGCCTTGAAATGTATATATCTTTAAAATTAATTTGATTGAAGAAAAAAAAAATTAGATATGCAAAGTAGAGCCAAAATTGTGAAATAAAATATTTTCGTCTGTGAACTACTGCTGTACCTAAATTAAAATTGTCCTTAAAAGAACAAACTGGGTTAATTTTAAAAGTTTTATAAAATTAAAACTAACCATGAGAATTCCCCCCCCCCTATATTATGATATAATTTTGTACATAACAATTTGTTTATATGTGATAGCACTGTAATAGAAATGTGTGCTATGTAAAAGCATTTATGGAATTGTTTGTTTGTTTTTTATTCATTATCATTTGTGTTGAATAAAATTACATTTCATCTTTCCAATTAAATATTGGAAATTGTGTCTGTCTTAAGTATGTTTCATTTTTTTTCTATGAATCTTATTTCATTAAACATATTCATGTAAAGTATAGTTGCTGAAACTATGTATGAACAGAAAATCTATTGCTCCTATAAACCTCAATAAAAGTCACTAAAAGTTCAAATAAAATAAAAGATTTACCGTCTAGATTCACTAACAATGGTGAAGCCTCTTAAATTTGAGAAGTCCTTTGTTACGCTATTTAGACCATGGGTGCCAAACATTTTTGTATGGCCCGTGGAAGGGGACGATAAAGATAATACCTTAAAAGAAAATTATATTATAAACAAATGTGTAGTTACAACACAGTAGGTAGAAAATTACTGCTATTAATTAAAGGGACACTGTACCCAAAAATTTTCTTTCGTGATTCAGATTGAGCATGAAATTTTAAGCAACTTTCTAAGTTACTCCTATTATCAAATTTTCTTCATTCTCTTGGTATATTTATTTGAAATGCAAGAATGTAAGTTTAGATGCTGGCCCATTTTTGGTGAACAACCTGGGTTGTCCTTGCTGATTGGTGGATAAATTCATTCAAGTGCTGTCCAGAGTACTGAAACCAAAAAAAGCTTAGATGCCTTCTTTTTCAAATAATGATAGCAAGAGAACGAAGAAAATTTGATAATAGGAGTAAATTAGAAAGTTGCTTAAAATTGCATGCTCTTTCTGAATTACAAAAGAGAAAATTTGGGTACAGTGTCCCTTTAACCTAACTGTAAATACTACTCAGATTTATAACACTTATTATTACATATACACATTTAATTATCCAATGAGAAATGTACAGTTGCTTTTTTGGCAACAAATTAATAATGTCTGTTTTTGGTGCAGTTAGGCTCGGGGCCACACAAAACCCTTTCGGAGGATAGTATGTGGCTCCTGGTCTGTAGTTTGGTTGGATCTTCTATAGACACATGTTATGTTCTGATGGATATCTATAGCCGTGATTCAGACACTACTGACAAATATATTCAGAACTCATTATTTAATCTTTAAATCATCTAAGTGTTTGACCAAAGTTTCAGATCAAAAATATATTCGCTTATTAAAAAAAACGTAATTGCCAAAAAGTATTTAATTATGTGTAGAATAAAACATAATTTCACTAATTTTCGTCAGCTTTTCATATCTTTTATCTCCCAAAACTGTGTTTTTTTCCCACATTGAGCACTGGAATGTGTCTTGCAGTGTTAAAGGGACATAAAACCCAAAAAACTTTCTTTCAAATTTCAGATAGAACATACAATTTTAAACAACTTTTCAATGTACTTCTATTCATAAACTTTTCTTTGTTTTTTGTTATCCTTTGTTGAAAAGCAGCAAGGCAAGTACAGAAGCGGGCACGTGTCTGGAGCATTATGTGGCAGCAGTTTTGTAATAATGTTATACATTAACAAGAGCACAAGATGGCAGCACTATTTCCTGTATGTAGTGCTCCAGACATGAACACGCTACCTATCTAGATATCACTTCAACAAAGAATAACATGAGAACAATGCAAATTTGATAACAGACATAAATTGGAAACTTTTTTTTTAAATTGCATTCTCTATCTGAATCATGAAATATTGTTTTGTTTGTTTTATGTACCTTTAAGAGCATTGACAATGCAACATTCTACACGATTACTGCTTGATAAGTGCATGGGCTCATTTATTGCTCTCTCTTATTGGTTACAGAAAAGAAAATAAGATAAACCATTTTCAAATTACTAATGTTTCTTTAACTAAACCTGAAATGCAATTTTCTTTTCTGTGTTGCAATTTTTTTTTTTTTATGAGTAATAGCAATATAACTATTTTATTAAAAGGAATAATAATGTTAAAGGGACACTGTACCCAATTTTTTATTTTTTAATTTAGAAAGAGCATGCAATTTTAAGCAACTTTCTAATTTACTCCTATTATCAATTTTTCTTCGTTCGCTTGCTATCATTATTTGAAAAAGAAGGCATCTAAGCTTTTTTTTGGTTTCAGTACTCTGGACAGCACTTTTTTATTGGTGGATGAATTTATCCACGAATCAGCAAGGACAACCCAGGTTGATCACCAAAAATGGGCCGGCATCTAAACTTACATTCTTGCATTTCAAATAACGATACCAAGAGAATGAAGAACATTTGTAAATAGGAGTAAATTAGAAAGTTGCTTAAAATTTCATGCTCAATCTGAATCACGAAAGAAAATTTTTGGGTACAGTGTCCCTTTAACTTTAAAAAAATTAAAAATAATTTTAAATCCCACATTCTCATTTTAGGCTTGATCCTGTACACTGTGGAAGGTGTCCCTATCAGCCAATCAGCCCATTTATTTAACCATTCCCATACAAATAAATATATTATTGTTCTTTTTTTGTAGCTTTCTGTAGCTAATTAATACATTTAAGCAACATATATACACACATGTATCCATTTTTTTCACAGCTATGATTTTTTTTTTAATTCTACAATCTATAATACAATCTTTAAATAGTATCTCTATAAATGCAAAAAAATAAACAACAATATGATTTTATTTACTTTTTACATTGATTGTGATACTATGAAGAAAAAACAACTAATTTAAAACATTTTCACACATTTTATTCGATTGGTGGAATTACATTTTAGCTAGGAAAATAAAATAATCCTTGGGTAAATACATTTACAAACCTTGTGGGTAAGAAGCCAACAGTGTCCTTTTCTTCAAATTCAATCAGATCCCCAGCTAAGCTCTTTCATGATTAATAAAAGAAAACAAAATATCTATCAATCATAACTGTGAAACAAGTTATAAATATAGTCTTTATCTGCTACTACTAAAACATTTGCTTTATTACAAAGCAAAGCAAGCAGTGCACTAAATATTCAGTTTACAAGCTTTTTTATCTGTATTGTGTATTTATATAGAAGCCACAACTTATAGTGTGAGAAAAGATACAGGTTCAGTATTCTGCACGCAACTTGCTTTCAGTTTTACATACAGTTGGTCAAAAAGTTTAATTCACATGATTATTTTGAGAGTAACTCATTTCCATCAGATTGATGTGGTTATAATTGTGTCCTCTTGTTGGTTTAATTTTATATTGTGAGGTAGAATTTGACATTCTGACCCCAGTTTTCTGACTCATATCTTATGGGATTTTTCTAGAGATTTATTTTAATGTGGTATCTGAAAAACAGACTTTCTTTAGCTACAGGTTAATAGTTCACACACATTTTAAAGAATATTTTAATGTTACAGAAAATACATTTGTATCATGTTTACTGTATGTAAAATTAAATGATGGTGTATCAGATGTATTCATAATTAATATATTTTGAATTGAGGTTCAGTATATTAGTGCACTTCCAGATTATCACCCTAGATGTAACTCCAATTTATATACAACAAATAAAAGAACAAACTAATCAATTAAAGGTTAATAATGTCATATTATGTGAAATGTTATGTCTCGATAAACATTCTTTTTTTATGGTAAAAAAAAGTGCAGTAGACATTAAATATATAATAAAAGAATGTGGGATTTGAATAATCTATAGCTTTCAATGTTCAAAAAAAGCATACACAGTATTTAAAAGGGATCTACATTGAACCAAGGAAGTTTCTAACAAACTGCACTACTTGGGAGAATTGCATGACATCATCAATGATAACTGATGACATCACACAAAATTATTATTATTATTACTATTATACTTTATTTATAAAGCGCCAACATATTCCGCAGCACTGTCCATGGGTACAATTCATCTAGATGTTATACATTTTACAAACACATACAGGAGGAATTAAGGATCATATTCCCGTGGGAACTTACAATCTAGAAGGGTAGGAGGTTGAGAAGCAGGAGGTGAGGACTGCAAGATTGAGAAAGATGTTAATGCAGAGTTGCATGAAGGGAATGTTAGGTAAGTGAAATTAATTTATTATTGAGTTGGGTGGTAGGCAAAATTATGACATCATCACCAACATAACTAGTGACATCAGCTATGATATATAGTATAATGTGCACCATCAAAGCTTACTCTCCCTTACATACGCCCCTGGTCACCTTTTCATTCACCCTCTCCCTCCCATGGAACCATCTCCTCATCCTTCCACCTCACACAAAATCTCCTCCTTACACTCTCTCCTCCATTTCCCCCCACAAAAAAAGCATGTTTCTTTATCTCTCATTCCACTCATTTATCTTCTTGGTAAAGACACACTCACATCGTGCTCACCCTCTAAGTCAGGCACGTCCAAAGTCCGGCCCGCGGGCCAATTGTGGCACGAGTACCGGACTGATATGGCCCCACAGATAATTTATACAAATATAGATGATACGGCCCCCCAGTGAGTCCCCGAGCGCCGCTCAGTGAAGTTCCGAGCACCGCTCAGTGAGTCCCCGAGCGCCACTCAGGACTCCTGGGATCTCTGGTTTGACGTCATCAGCCGGCACAGGAAGAAGGGGAAAGCCCATATCTCGCAAGATCTCGGACGCATAGGAATCTGGCCAATTTTAATAATAGCACCAAAACGTCTCACAGGAATAAGCAAGGAGAGATTATTTCAAGGTATAAAAAGTTCAATTTATGTCATCCAATGTAAAAAAATAAAAGGCACAGCATAACTGTTATTATATACACCCCTGGCATAACAGATGATACAGCTTTTTCTTGGGAGAAACGTTATGAACATTCACATACCCTGTGTTTAACCGCATTAGTGGGACTCTGAGGAGAGTAGTATTCACAGGGTTGCATACATAATATCTATTACATACACATAGTTATAAATAATACTGGACTGTATCCAATTTTAATAATGGCAACTATAAATAAGAAAAGAAAAGTTGACAGTGAGGGACACCGCTTCCAGGACAGGTGGAAAGTGGAATATTTTTTCACTGAAATACAGAAAATGTAAAAGTATGCAGTTTTCAATAAACTTTGCATAAAATAGTTAACTTGCATTTATTTTAAAATGGTTCAAAGAATGTCAGGCAAAATGGTCGGCCCTCGCACATGTTCACTTCATCAAATCTGGCACTCTTCCAAAAAAGTTTGGATACCCCTGCTCTAAGTCTAACTAACCCTCGGACATCAGCTTCTGTTCATCACTTTACCCCTCGTTCCTCAAACACAGCTGCCTCATCAACCTATAATGTATTATTAATTTGTAAATATAATTTACTTAAATAATAGTAAACTTGCAGTGCTCTTGTGGCTGACATGGAACTTAATTGTGAAATACCTGCCAGAGATATGCTACAGACTTGCAGTACTCTTGCTGTTGACTCGACAGAGATTTATAACAGACTTGCAGAGCTTTTGCTATCAACTTGTCAGACATTTGCAGTAGACTTGCAGGGCTCTTGCAGTTCATTTACCATTTATTGGCAACAGACTCGCAGACCTCTTGTTGTCGACCTGTCACAAAATTACAGATTCCCTGTCCTCTTGCTAGAGTCTTGCCTGGCAAAATTGCTTCAAGTTGAAAACCAGAACTTTTGCTGCAATTATGCTGCAAGTGAACAGACTTGCCAATAAAAACTTGCAGCAAGTTAGCAAGACTTACAGTGACAATTTGCTATAGGTTTGTGGCAATTTATCCTTGCTATCTGGGTATCTTCCTACCTCCCTGATAACATATTAATTTATATTAATGCCAGGTGCTCCCCTGTTAACCTCATTCTCTCCTGTGAGATTATATATCCCAGACATGGGAGTAGGAACTGGGGGGGGGGGGGGGAGTTCCCCCCAGATAATAATGTGGGGGGTGGGTACAAAAATGGATACATTCACCCCCACATATTGCAGTTAGGGATTGGGAGAAATTAAACAAATACTAGACTGAGATCAGTGTAGTGCAAACCACTCCTTCCCCAAAATCTTTTGTTGCACCCTCATTGTAAACTGCAGTTAAGAAGTATAATTTTGGCATTATTATTATTATTACCTATGCTGCTTGCAGGAGCTGCATTTTAGTGGGACTCCTACTGGAACTGCCTGAAATTATTTGTAAACCGTTTTGGCACCATCAACAGTATCATCTTCACTCTAGCTGTTATCAACAGAGCTGTAAAGGATCATTGTGGGATATATATATATATATATATATATATATATATATATATATATATAATATATATAGATAGATAGATATCTTTGCAAAGGATAGTTTTGTATTATTTTTTTATCCTGTTCATTGCAAACTTTTATAATCGGATAGAGCATGGCACACCTGACACATCTGAATCATGAAATGTTGGTTTAAAGTCGCTTTAAGGAAATAGTCTAGACAAAATTAAACTTTCATGATTCAGATAGAGCAATTTTAAGCAACTTTCTAATTTACTCTTATTATAAATGTTTCTTCGTTCTCTAGGTATCTTTATTTGAAAAAGCAGGAATGTAAGCATAGGAGCAGGCCCATTTTTGGTTCAGATCCTGGGCAGCGATGTCTGATTTGTGTCTAAATGTAACCACCAATCAGCAAGCGCTACCCAGGTCTGAACCAAAAATAGGCCAGCTCTTAATCTTACATTCAAATAAAGATACTGAGAGAAGAAAAATGTATCAAAGGAGTAAATTAGAAAGTTGCTTAAAATTGAATCATTAAAGATTAATTTTGACTAGACTATTCCTTTAAGGATTTCTCAGTGTTGAGATTTTTATGAATATTAATAAATGATTATAGTAAATATGTTAAATAATATTTAATCTCAAATAATAACTAAGGTCTGACAGGTGTAAATATTATAGACACAACAAATATATGTATGCAGTAATCATAATAATTAACTGATTTGTTAAAATATTTAAATATAGAACAAGCTATATAAATATTTAAATTAATTAATATTCAAATAAATCTTCTGTTACCCTTTGGATATGGACACTATAATATTGGAAAACAAAATCTTGACCCAAAATGAATTGAACTTTGAAATGTCGAATATCACAGATTTACTAGAACAATTCAGAATAAGCCAGTAGCATTAACCAAATACACAATAAGGCTTATTTAGCAACAATTGGTTAGTGAAAGAGTCACAAATTACAATTAAAATCTAAACTATGATTCAACAGGTTAACAGTACTCCCAGGAAGTACAATGTAATTGTCTGTCTGACTGAATAGCCTATATAAGTTCAGTTCAACAATCAGACAGCTTTATACAAAGTTAACAACCCAACACATTAAACAATTAATAGAAAGAGAATTACATTCAAATATGATCCTTAAAGATGCCTTAATGTATATTAAAAATAATTCCACAGTAATTACTAAATAACCCTTTTATAATAAATACACATTCCTTATTCAGTAGTTTTAAATTAACCTAACCCCTTAAGGACCGGGCATTTCAGACAAAAAAATCCCCAAAAGACCAGAGCATTTTAAGCATTTTTGCCATCACTACATTTGATTTAAACAGAAATAGAGCCTTTTTTATATTTACCTATCAAAACTATACATATTTTTTTTAGTAGACAACCCAAAGTATTGATCTAGACCCATTTTGGTATATTTAATGCCACCATTTCACCGCCAAATGCGATCAAATAATTAAAAAAAAACGTTAATTAACTTTTCACAATTTTAGGTTTATCACTGAAATTATTTACAAACAGCTTGTGCAATAATGGCACAAATGGTTGTAAATGCTTCTCTGGGATCCCCTTTGTTCAGAAATAGCAGACATATATGGCTTTGTCATTGCTTTTTGGTAATTAGAAGGCCGCTAAATGCTGCTGCACACCACATTTGTATTATGCCCAGAAGTGAAGGGGTTAATTAGGTAGCTTGTACGGTTAATTTTAGTTTTAGTGTATAGATTACACTCCCACCTGACACATCCCACCCCTTGTTCCCTCCCTAATCCCTCTCAAACTGCTCTCTTCCCTCCCCCACCCCACAATGGTCACCCCCATCTTAAGTAATGGCAGAAATTCTGCCAGTACTAAAATAAAAGGCTTTTTTAAATATTTCTTTATATTTTCTGCAGTGTAGGATCCCCCCTTACCCCCCAACCTCCCTGATCCCCCCCAAACAGTTCTCTAACCCTCCCCCCTCTACCTATTTGCTGCCATCTTAGGTACTGGCAGCTGTCTGCCAGTACCCAGTTTGCTGCCCCTTTTTTTTTTTTTTTTATTAAAAATACCCATTTTTTTCTGTAGTGTAGCTGCCCCCAATACCCTCCCCCCCCCAGATAATTTTCGCACCCTTTTATCCCATCCCTCAGTGTGATAACCAGATTCCCCCACTCCCTGCCGCTCTGTTTTTTTTCTGTAGCCTTAGCAGTACCGCCCTCCTCCCACCACCCTCCAGGGATGGGCCGCCCACCCGCCTCCCTCCTTACCCTCCCACCCACCAACGATCAGAACCACTGCTGCATTGGTACCTCTACCCCTCTATTTCTGCACTGCCCCACTCGTGGGGTGTGCAGAAATAGTGCAATCTCGCTACTTTTAGCAAGATCGCGGCAGAGAGAGAGGACCAGGACAGCAGTGTTATACAGGGTACGATGCTGGTCCTTAAGGGCTTAACGAACACACTTTTAATCACAATAATAATATAGAAGTTTTAACTATAGTGACCATTACAATATTAAATTGCTATTATACATTATTGGGTACCAAGTTTATATTCAGTAAGAAAACAGGTCTCTGAGTCTTTTGGGCCTTTGTGAGTATATCCCGCAAGCAAAAGGTTACTTTAGTTAGCCAGGTAGGCAGGTAGCTGGAATCTGAGATTTGTTTTTAGCATCAAAATTTTCACTATCAGAACAGGGGTTTTCAGCCACATTTTGCAGGATTTAGCCAGACAATCAGACTCCAAAGATGAGACAAAGATTCTTGTCTCTCAACTCTGTGACAGCTATATTCTCTCTGGCATTCCTCAACCTCTTTTGCTAATCATCCACTGAAAACATTTAGGATGTGAGCGACAGCTCTCATTGGTCAAGCCTTGCCCCCTGTTGATATTTAGAGTTGAGAGTTGCAGGACAGGGAATTTAAGTATAGTAAATTTTTATATATGATGCCTTTAAAGTGTTCTAATATTTGATTATTGTATACGCTTTAAAATATATATGTGGGTCTTTATATATACTTTTCAAATAATGTTTCTTGCTATATTCTGGTGAGTTTATTCAATACAGTGAAATACATTTTTTTTAAATTAATTTAATTAGCAGTAGACATGTTTTATTAAAGCTGTTAATCATAATGCTACATTGGTAAAATCTGGTCTCCTTCCTGTCAAAGAGAATTTATATCTATATATATATATATATACATACATACATACATACACACACATACACCCATATACATACACATTAAAAGACATTGGTAATTTCCAGTATTAGGCCATGGGTTATGCAGGTGGGTTTTGGTGAGGTAAATGGCTAGATTGCCTTTATGGTTCTTAATTATTATTTCTTATTTTTATGATGTGTGTAATGTATTTCTCATATCTGGTGAGTTTTAAAGCAACATATGTTATACATTAAATGACCCAGAATTCCTGGTACATCATGTCAGTATATGGCCGGGTTATAACACAATATATTTAATAATTTTTCTTTAAAATAAACCCTTAATCAATATGCATATACTAGAAACCATAAAATTCATATAAATTCCTGAATTCTTTTTATTAGTTGATATTTATAGACACACTGAAATATATTTGTAAGAACCAGAATATGAGTCAAATTATATAGTGTTTAAACTGTTGCAATACTCTTTACAAGGCAAACCAAATTGTAACTTTTTAACTAGCCTTATTCACAATAGAACTTCATTTAATTAACACAATGAGATTCCAAGATATTTAGCTGCTAACATTCAAGCAATACAATTAGCTATTTAGCCACAATTTATCCTATATAATTCCAATTTAAAACATCAGAAATAGTATCTATTATTTGTGCCAATAACCAAACTCTATGCCAATTTATCCAAACTGAATTAAATTCTTAGTTATCTACAGTTAAGACAATTCTAGAACATATATATATGTAAATTTTCCAGGATAAATTGCTTAGCACTAATGATTAGTTTAAAATACACAGACTATGAAATACTAGTTTTAAAATACACATATGCTCTTTAAATTTATTTACTACAGCAACAAGGAATGCTTATCTTAAATGTTTACCTATATTTTATCAACCTTTAAATACTTTACCAAAATGAACACCAAATCGATAAGTCAGTTTCCAAAAACTTCTTGTTTCATCTCAGAAGACAAAATAAGTATATTTTGCAATTAATGAGAAAAGTTAGCCCAGCTTTGCTATAGTAAACTGTATTTCAAACGCAGCCAATGTCCAGTTACAAGTTAGCTCAGCAGCATGTCCTTTTCCTATTTTTCATTGACTTATATATGTTTTAATCATTAATGAAACAAATGGGTGGCCCTGGGGATCTGCTTTGTGATTGGATAATTTTGGCAATGTATGTTGCTAGGGAGATGCATCTTTGTTAACAACCAATTGTCTTTTGGCTGTAATTCTTGCATCGCAACACCGGATTTTGGCCATCGGGGGGCAGCATGACAAACAAACAGCAATACATTTAATCATTTCTAACATTTATCCCACACTGCCAATCCCAATATCTTCCCATATAATGATCATTTAAACAATACTTTAACATTTCATTAATCATTTACAATATTAATTATAGATGGGGTAGTATCATATAATTTTTCTGATTATTTTAATATAAAACATCAGTATTCTTTTTAATATCATATTACATCAAAGTAATTTATACTGCTAACTATTTCAAAATCCATTTAAAATGTCACCAGGTCATTTCTCCACATTTATATACAAACACAGCATATTTCATATTCAGTACTGCACTGCATCCCAACATGAATATAATATATTTCATATTTCTAATAAATCCTAAATGCATGAATCTTGTCTATGCAGATCTGAAATAAAAATAATAATGTTATTAATCATTGCTTTTTAGGTCCACAAATCTCCATATTCATATGCTTAAAAAAAACACAGAGGCTAAGACATTTTATGCTTTTTGTCTGAAATATGTTTTACTGAAATCTAAGTACAGTTATTTTAAACAGTGAAATTTTAAATTATAATGCAAGCCATGTACTTTTGCTGTGTGTTATCCCCCCCAGACGTATGTCTGAATTACGTATATTCAAGTGTCAGCAGTTATGAGTCTTTGCATCTCATTTGGCTTCAAACGATTTAGTGAGCCATTGCATTGTTATCACATTTGTCTGTTAGCATGTGTTTCTCTTCAGATTAGAAAGATTTGGTGAAGGATTTCAAAAGACTCTTGAGCTATCCTCCCCCAAAGTACAGAACATTGACTCTACCAACCAAAGGGTTCCTGTAACTTAGGTACTATGTTTATCTTTGTTTGAAAAGATAATTGAGTTGCAAAAGAAATCCAGCTATTTCTCTGACATTGTGGTCATATATATCCCTGCATGGGGTTATCTATCTTATAATCTGGTTCTCCTATGTCCTGTTCATCAGGAAGGGGAATCATCACGTTTGATCCAAGATTTATAATATACAAA
The DNA here is from genome assembly GCF_027579735.1 of Bombina bombina. NCBI lineage: Eukaryota > Metazoa > Chordata > Amphibia > Anura > Bombinatoridae > Bombina > Bombina bombina. The sequence continues at coordinate 542,211,679 of NC_069503.1, forward strand.
ATAGACATGGCCATTCCTTTTGAAGCAATTTAAATGCTATCTTAATTAGGAGAAGCGTATCTTATGTCTGATCTAAAACCTGGAATATATAGCTATATAGATTGACCATCTCTTATTGAAGTTTTTGCCTTTGAAATGGTTTAATGGTCCTATTCTAATTTAAGCTATAAAACTCTGCTCTTTCTCAAAATCACTTTTACAACATTCCTTTTTAAGTGACTTTGTGACCCATCCTGTGTAATCACAGCAGTGGGGGAGGATTGAATATGGGTTTCAAGTCAATTTTAATGTCTTATGAATGAATGAATGAATCATTTGGTGCTGATAGACCAAATATATATACAGGGAGTGCAGAATTATTAGGCAAGTTGTATTTTTGAGGATTAATTTTATTATTGAACAACAACCATGTTCTCAATGAACCCAAAAAACTCATTAATATCAAAGCTGAATAGTTTTGGAAGTAGTTTTTAGTTTGTTTTTAGTTATAGCTATTTTAGGGGGTTATCTGTGTGTGCAGGTGACTATTACTGTGCATAATTATTAGGCAACTTAACAAAAAACAAATATATACCCATTTCAATTATTTATTTTTACCAGTGAAACCAATATAACATCTCAACATTCACAAATATACATTTCTGACATTCAAAAACAAAACAAAAACAAATCAGTGACCAATATAGCCACCTTTCTTTGCAAGGACACTCAAAAGCCTGCCATCCATGGATTCTGTCAGTGTTTTGATCTGTTCACCATCAACATTGCGTGCAGCAGCAACCACAGCCTCCCAGACACTGTTCAGAGAGGTGTGCTGTTTTCCCTCCTTGTAAATCTCACATTTGATGATGGACCACAGGTTCTCAATGTGGTTCAGATCAGGTGAACAAGGAGGCCATGTCATTAGATTTTCTTCTTTTATACCCTTTCTTGCCAGCCACGCTGTGGAGTACTTGGACGCGTGTGATGGAGCATTGTCCTGAATGAAAATCATGTTTTTCTTGAATGATGCAGACTTCTTCCTGTACCACTGCTTGAAGAAGGTGTCTTCCAGAAACTGGCAGTAGGACTGGGAGTTGAGCTTGACTCCATCCTCAACCCGAAAAGGCCCCACAAGCTCATCTTTGATGATACCAGCCCAAACCAGTACTCCACCTCCACCTTGCTGGCGTCTGAGTCGGACTGGAGCTCTCTGCCCTTTACCAATCCAGCCACGGGCCCATCCATCTGGCCCATCAAGACTCACTCTCATTTCATCAGTAAATAAAACCTTAGAAAAATCAGTCTTGAGATATTTCTTGGCCCAGTCTTGACGTTTCAGCTTGTGTGTCTTGTTCAGTGATGGTCGTCTTTCAGCCTTTCTTACCTTGGCCATGTCTCTGAGTATTGCACACCTTGTGCTTTTGGGCACTCCAGTGATGTTGCAGCTCTGAAATATGGCCAAACTGGTGGCAAGTGGCATCTTGGCAGCTGCACGCTTGACTTTTCTCAGTTCATGGGCAGTTATTTTGCGCCTTGGTTTTTCCACACACTTCTTGCGACCCTGTTGACTATTTTGAATGAAACGCTTGATTGTTCGATGATCACGCTTCAGAAGCTTTGCAATTTTAAGAGTGCTGCATCCCTCTGCAAGATATCTCACTATTTTTTACTTTTCTGAGCCTGTCAAGTCCTTCTTTTGACCCATTTTGCCAAAGGAAAGGAAGTTGCCTAATAATTATGCACACCTGATATAGGGTGTTGATGTCATTAGACCACACCCCTTCTCATTACAGAGATGCACATCACCTAATATGCTTAATTGGTAGTAGGCTTTCGAGCCTATACAGCTTGGAGTAAGACAACATGCATAAAGAGGATGATGTGGTCAAAATACTCATTTGCCTAATAATTCTGCACTCCCTGTATATATATATATATATATATATATATATATATATATATATATATATATATATATATATATATATATATATATATTAGTCTTCACATATACCTTGACAATCAGGTACATGTAATAAAAATCAAAGAGAAATGTGACAATAGTACACTGTGCACAATTCTACAAATACAATACAAACCTATTTGTTCTCTTGCTATCTTTTTTAAAAAGCAGGAATGTAAAGCTTAGGATCCGGCCCATTTTAGGTTCAGCACCATGGATAGCTATTGCTTATTGGTGGCTACATTTAACCATCAATAAGCAAGTGTAACCCAGTTGCTAAACCAAAAATAGGCTGGCTCCTAAGCTTTATAGTCTTTTTAAATAAAGATAGCAAGAGAACAAAGAAAAATTAATAATAGGAGTAAATTAGAAAGTTGCTTAAAATTGTATGCTCTATAAAGAAAAGATGTGGGTTTAGTATCCCTTTAACAAACAAGTTTACTTTATTTGTAGAATTGTGAACAGTGTACTAGTGTCAATTTTTTCTTTGCATATATATATATATATATATAATTGATAAGCACACATTGGTGTTATAGCAAGTATTTCACTACATGTAATAAACTTATTCTGAACATAATTTGTCAACAATCTTATATTCAGCATATTGGCTCAGCAATCATAAATACAAGTTATTTCAGAGTTGGTATTTTCTGAGAGTTTAGAGTGGTGATAACCCATTTTCTTATTTAAGAGACTATTTTATAAGTTAGTAAATAATACAGTACTGACGCACATTAAATATGTGAATATTACATACATAAATTATTTCATGTAACATGGTCACATTTGAAATCACTTTCCATAAGCAGTGTCTTAAAGTGACATGAAAAACAGTATGAACTACCATAAGTTTCTAAATATATAATGAAGTCCAAGCTTACCTGAAAAACAGTTTCTGTTTTAATCCCCATTAACCCCTTTAATTCAGGCATAGTTTTGTTTGCAGCAAGCTACCCCAGGGCATCTCCATATATTACATGGTTTCCAGGCCATACTGTAGCTTGTGCAGAATGCACTCGTACATGTTTATGGTAGGGACAGAGTCACATGGCACTTGACTAAAGCAGTGAGCAGTATAATGCTTAAGCTTTCACAAAACATGTGACATATTATCCCCATGGAAAAAAGCAACCTCTTGGCAACAAACAATAGCAGTATCTGCTGTCCCTCCTCAACCCCCTTATTTGCATAAGTAATTATCCTCACGTGCATACTTTGTTGCATGATACCACATGGTTTGGAGTAGGACACTGATAAGGGGGGTGGTGCAGGTTACAATAAAGTGTAAGATATTTTGCAGATATTTGGAAATTTTATTAAAATACTTATAACTGTTTTACCTCAGTTAACCCTTTTTATAATATGCACATAACTCAAAATGTTTTATGCTACTTTAAGGGTTCAACTAAGACTTAATTTTAAGAAAGCAAATGATTTAAATTGAATGACAACTTTCAAGAATGAGTGCCCATTTTTTTTAAAAAAAATATTAAAAACAGGGGCACTTTCATTCATGATAGTTTATATTTGACCGGTTTTGTTAAAATACATACCTTTTCTTCTTGAAGCCGGAGAAGCGTTTCACCCTCCTGCCGCTCGTCACTTCATACGTCAGCAATGATGAATACGGCATCCTCCAATCACGGCTTCCTGATTCCCCTGAGGGAAGCCGTAATTGGAGGATGTCGGATTCGTCATTGCTGACGTATGAAGTGACGAGCGGCAGGAGGGAGAAACGCTTCTCCGGCTTAAAGAAGAAAAAGGTAAGTATTTTACAAAACCGGTGAAATGTAAACTTTCATGAATGTAAGGGCCCCTGTTTTTAATAGTATTTTTTTAAAAACCGGGCACTCATTCTTGAAAGTTGACATTCACTTTAAGTAAACAGTTAAATAACATAAATTGGGACAAAAATATTATTTAATAAAAACACAGAGGATAAATGGTTAACATTTAAATCTTTGTTAAATAAATATACATATCAATATATACCAAGCCAATGTGACTAAATAAAAATGTGTTAGGAGAAATTAGGAAAAAACTCAGGGCATTTAGATTATTCAAAGAAAATAGTACAGACTCAGCATACCAGATATATAAAGAATGTAACAAAGCATGCAAAAATGCAATCAAATTAGCAAAAACTGAAAATGAAAGAATAATTGCAAAGGATTCTAAGTCAATCCCTAAAAGTTTTTTTTTAAAGTAAATAAATGGCAAAAAAAATCTAAGAAGGACAGTATAGGTACATTAAAATGTGTGGAGGGTAGCATGATTCAAGGCCCACAAGAGAGGAACCAATGGGAGATATTTTGAAACAAACTAGAACATATAAGCCCATACCATTAACTGGGTTATCTCTAGAGAATATCAGGAAAAAATGGATAATATTAAGGTAAATAAAACTCCAGACCCAGATAGAATACACCAAAGGGTTTTACAGGATTATAGCTCTGAAATAGACAAACCTCTACTGTTAATTTTCAAAACTCATGACAATGTTTAGAAATATTAGGCAACATATAGCTAGCCCGTTGTACTGTGAACCCTCTAAATGGCACAAGGCCACGCTTGGACATCATAGTTTTGCCAAAAATGTGAAGCTACAGAGGGCTATCATGGACACTAGGAGACTACGCTCTCAAAGAGAAACCTCTATTTTCTTAATTTATACATACTGTAACAGGAATACATTTAATCACAGTCCTCTAGGGCACAAATACAGCACAGGACAGTACATTGTAGTTTAAAGGGCTTTTATTTTTCACAGCAACAACAAACAGGCAGTTCAGTTTAAAAAACAGGGTAATCCTTCCTCTGCAGGAATGTAAAGTAACAGTACTTACAATCATGTCCCAGCACTTCACAGTGCTTTTGCAAGAATAATGTCCTTTTTACTAGTTCACAGAAACAAAGGTCTTTTAACACACACACCAGCTCCTCTAGCTGGTAACTCTCTCTCTCATAGGTATCAGTCAGGCTCCTATTTAAACTCTCACAGCTTCTAATTAGCCACACCTGTGATTAGCTGCTTAATCAAAAGCCTGGATTGGACAGCTTCACAGCTGTGTGGGATAATGGCCCACCCTTCTCCCAATTATCCCAACCCCAGGGATCTAGAACACAGTTTACCAACTGCACAATCAAATACACACACTCTCTCCGTGGGGTTTTTAACTGAAAGGAGAAATACCATGTATAATACTTGGTCTTACATATCTTCCATTTATAACAAGGGCTTACTTTCTGTCACATATCCTCCCCCCCATACCCAGTGGGTTGAGGGACCATGGACATTAACGAATGTACCCGAGACAAACCATCAGCATTGCCCTGCAAAAGACTAGCCCTGTGCTCGACAGTAAAATTGAAGGGTTGCAAGCTAAGAAACCACCTAGTAACCCTTGTATTTATTCTGGCTCATACATGTGAGAGGAGCATGATCTGTTATTAATTTAAATTGTCTTCCCAATAGATGGACCATTTTATCATAATTGGGGCCCTTGCTTTTGTGAGATCTGTCAAGGGTGCTATAAAAGTGTAGCGAAATTCGGGATGAACCTTCTATAATAACTAGTTATGCCAATAAAAGCTCTCACTTGTTTTTTAGTTAGAGGCTGCGCCCAGTTCTGTATGGCCTCTACTTTTGTTGTCTGAGATTTAACTAATCCTCTACCAATAGTATAAGGTATAAGTACGTAGCTTCCTGTAAACAAACAGTACATTTTAGCAGTTAACCCAGTGGATTGTATTGCATCAAGTACTGCTTAAACTTTTGGAAGAAGGGATTTCCAATCTGTACTATAAATTATAAAATCATCCAAATATGCTGCAGCATAATGAACATGGGGTTTCAGAATTCTATCCATCATTCTCTGGAATGTTGCCCCATGTAAACCAAATGGCAATAATGTATACTGGAATAAGTCCTCTGGGGTTGAAAAAGCTGTCTTTTCCTTCGCTTCATTAATGAGAGGCACCTGCCTATACCCTTTCGTTAAATCAATTGTAATGAGATAACATGCTTTTCCTAGCCTATCAACTCATCTACTCTAGGCATTGGATAGGTGTCAAATTTGGAAAAACAATTAGGCTTACGATAGTCATTACAGAATCTTAATGAACCATCCGGCTTTGAAACGAGCACAATTGGATTGTTCCACTAACTTTGTTAGATATGGTTTCAGATATATTCACCTCTGGTTCAGTGACAGGGAGTTCTGTATGTTTTAAGGCAACTAAAACTTCCCTATCTTTCCAAGGTTTTAACAGATTTATATGATATATTTGCTCAGGTTTCCTTCTCCCTGGCTGACTTACTTTGTAATTGACATTACCCACTTTCTCAATTATCTCATATGGGCCCTGCCAAGTAGCCAATAATTAATTTTCAACTGTAGGGACCAGAACTAACGCCCTATTCCTAGATTTAAAAACCGTGCCTCTAGCATTACGGTTATAACTGTACTTTTGTGCTTCCTGTGCTTTCCCCATATGTTCCCTTACAATGGACATGACAGCTCCCATACGGTCCTGCATTTGGGATATATGTTCACTAACACTTCGATAAGGTGTTGTCTCTTGCTCCAATGTCTCTTTAACTATATCTAGTTGTCCTCTGGGATGCCGCCCATATAACAGTTAAAATGGGGAAAAACCTGTAGAAGCCTGGGGAACCTCCCTGATAGAGAACATTTAAAGGGAACCATAACACCTGCTTCAAATATTCTAAACTAACTTGTTCTAATACTGCAAAATAAACTAACTAACAATTCTGTATGCAGTCTTCATCTTTTAATTCTGTTGTAGAAAACCAGCCTCATAATAAATAATTTAATAACAGCTTAATCAGCAGCCTAGCACCTTGTATGTAAGCTGCCATGTTATAACGTGCGTTCTACATCAGTACTGTAGGTCACGTGACTCACACGGCACCTCCTTTTTCTAATGCTGAGGAAGCAGAGCATGACTGCAGTGTCTAAGAAAAACGGCTTCAGGCACTGCTATGATTATAAATACCAAGAGCAGGGGAGGAAGGGGGAGGGAGACTCCTGAGACTGTGAGTAACTTAGATGAATGCAGATGTTTCTTTTTACATTTATATCTGCAGCAAGAGTTTGCGTTCTGTCTCCGGAGCCTTTCTTCCCCCTGTGCATTCCTCTCCCCCTCCCACTTCCTTCCCTACTCTTGGTATTTATAATTATAGCAGTGCCTGATGCCGTTCTTCTCAGACACTGAATGTGATCACTCTGCTTTCTCAGTGTTAGTAATAGAGGAAGGTGACGTTTTTGTCACATGACCCACTGTAGTGGAATGCAATCGCCAATATGGCAGCATACATAGCAGATTGTAGTCTGCAGATTAACATTCAAATTATAAAAAAAAAAAAAGTTAGTAAAAAACATTTCAAAGCAGGTGTTATGGTTCCCTTTAAGGGTAACAAAAGGTCCCAATCTCTCCCATCTGTGTCAATTACCTTTCTTAGCATACTTTTGAGAGTTTTGTTAAACCTTTCCACTAAATCATCAGTCTGAGGGTGATATACTGAGGTCCTTAGTTTTTTTTATGCCAAACAACTTACACAATTCTTTTGTAATCCTGGACATAAATGGAGTTCCTTGGTCTGTCAAAATTAGGTATCCCAACCCTGCTAAACATTAGCATGAGTTCTCTTGCTATGGACTTTGCAGAGCTGTTACGAAGGGGAACTGCCTCAGGATAGCGAGTAGTATCATTAAGGATTACTAAAGGGTTACGAAAATCTTTAGCAGGAGCTGTAAATTGACACTTAGGGCATGAAGCACAATAATCCTTGATGGCTTCAAATATCCCTGGCCAATAAAACCTTCTAATAAATCTCTCTTTTGGTTTTCTCAACTCTCACAATTCCCTCTAGAATGTGATTATGTGCAAGATTTAATACAGTGTTTCTAAAAGTCTGGGGCACCAAAAGTTGTTTAACAATGTGTGTTCCTTTCTTTTCTACACAATATACCAAAAATAACTGCTTCAAAAGAAGGATAGGGTAAAACATGTTCTGGCTGTGTCACAACACCATTTATAACCCTGATATTTCTTGCCTCTACCAATGTTGGATCCTCCCATTGGGCTTTTCAAAAATTACCAGGGCCACCAACCATTTCTATCAAATCATCAGTATTTTCTGAGCTAGTACTCAGTATTTCATTACTCTGAGAAGGTTGATCACCTACTAATACAGGCATAATCTTATTTTTCTCATTTTCAATGGAAACCCCTTCTTAATCAGTTTCAGAGAAAGGAAATTCATAACTATCAGTAGTTTGACATATTTCTGGAGATTCCCATAACTCCAGAAATTTTGGAAAATTTCTACCTATCACCAACACCTCATGGGCTAAATTTGGTACTACACCCACACAGTAGTTTAATTTACTACACTGTGTCTCAATCTCCACCTCTGCTGTAGGATATTCACGTTTATCTCTATGAACGCAGATACTTCCCATTTTTTCCACATAATTCAATACTGCATCAGGTACTATAGATTTAGCCACAAGTGTGACCATACTTCCTGAATCAAGCAAAGCCCTAGACACTTTACCATTAACCTTCACAGTACACCAATGGGAATCATCATTAACAGAGCTATTGCAATTGGACAATAGTGAATGTGTAACATTACAGTCCATAAGTTCATCTTTATCACAGTCTCTGGCAATATGACCAACCTCATTACATTTATTAAAACATCTTACAGGTTGGTTTTATTTAAATGTTCCCTTAATTCCTGGGGTAATGTGTCTGGTCTTTTGCATATACACCTGCTGTTCTCTTATCCCCTGAACAGTCTTACCAGTTCTTGTAGAGTTCTAGGAATTGGGACTGCAAGGCTGATCCGCTAAAGACTGTTTCAAAGCTTCTACTGAAGCTATAAATCTTTCAACCAACTATGTCAAATATCTTGGCAGAAACGGTAGATGTCATCTTGTACTGAAGATAATCTGCAAATTATCGACAGTCTGCACAGAGCAACCAATATTGCTACCACTCAAGGTGTTACCCAGAGACACACGCCCCCGTGCCCTATCCTTTTTATATTTTTATTAATGATTTGGAGGAAGGATTAAATAGCAACATCTCTATTTTTGCAGATGATACAAAGTTGTGTAAGGTCATTTGGTCAGGGCAGTATGAACTTGATTTACAAGGGGATCTACAAAAATTAGAAGAATGGGCAGGTAAATGGAAAATTAGTTTTAATACTGGAAAATGTAAGGTTTTACATTTTGGAAGTACAAATAAGCAGGTAATTATTTAAATAGAACTGGGCTTAGCAAAACAGTGGAGGAATGGTATTTTGGAGTAGTTATATATAACAAGCTAAAGATGGGCACACAATGCAGGACATCATCTTCTAAGGCTAATAAGATGCAAGCATGTATTTAAAAAAGCATTGATGCAAGGGAGGAAAACATAATTCTTTCCCTGTATAAATCCCTGGTAAGACCTCACCTAGAGTATGAAGTGCAGTTCTGGGGACCAATGTCAAAAAAGGCATTGCAGACATAGAAAAACTTCAGAGAAGGGCCACAAAACTAATAAGGGGAATGGATAATTTAAGCTATGAGGAGAGGTTAGCCAAACTGGGTCTGTTTTCGCTAGAAAAAAGGCAATTGAGAGGTAACATGATTACTTTATATAAATATATTCAAGGCCCATAAACAGAGATGGCAGAAGCTCTGTTTATATCAAGAAATTTGTTTGTGACAATAGGTCATAATTTAAAGCTGGAGGAAAGGAGATTTAAAGGGATAGCAAAGTCCAAACTAAACTTCCATGATTCAGATATGGCATGTAATTTTAATCAACTTTCCAATTTACTTTTATCATCAAATTTGCTTTTCTCTTAGTATTCTTTGTTGAAAGCTAAACCTAGGTAGGTTCATATGCTAATTTCTAAGCCCTTAAAGGCCGCCTCTTTTATGAATGCATTTGACAGTTTTTCACAGCTAGAGGGCTTTCATGTTTTTCATATAAATAACTGTGCTTATGCACGTGGAGTTGTTTAAGAGTCAGCACTAATTGCCGGAAATGCAAGTCTGTCAAAAGATCTGAGATGAGGAGGCAGTCAGCAGAAGCAAAAAGTATATTAATATAACAGTGTTGGTTATGCAAAACTGGGGAATGGTTAATAAAGGGATTATCTATCCTTTTAAACCATAACATTTTTAGTGTTTATTATCCCTTTAAATTCCTGCAATGTAAATGTTTTTTAACAAGTGCAATACAATTGTGGAACTCATTACCTGAGGAGGTAGTAAATGCTAATAGCTTAGATACATTTAAAATGGTTTAGATACAATTCTGGCTAGAAAAAGAATTCAGATAAAATTAATTTAAGCTCAACTGGAGCTTTTTTTGTAAATATATTAAGATTTGTATAGGTTGAACCAGATGGACTTCTTTTTCTAACATCATCTGCTTAGCTCTGCTTCTTAGCAAGGGGATCAAGCTAAAAAAGGATCAAATAAATAAGGATATTTGAGTTATTTCAGGGGTTATTCAGGGTTATTCAGTAGTAAAGAATACTTATATTTTTCTTATTGTTAAAGTGTTGCATAGTTTAAAATGTCTCAGATACAGTGCAATGGGTGTTTTGCACTTTTTAATCGTGCTACTTTTTGGAGATTTAGGGGCTGTCCTGTTTGTAAGCAGTTTTCCCTCTTAAGGGAGGAAATAGCTAAACTTCAAGCTAAGGTAAGTAACATACCTGTTACCTCTACAAAGCTGCCTCAGAAAGAAGCCCCTCTACCCCAGAGATCAGCAAGGAGAGGCAGATGGATCACTGTAGGCTCTGGAAGAATTAGAACAGTAGACCAGAAGCATTGCCCACAACCTTTGCCGTTGCAAAACTCCTATGCTGCTCTTGCCGAATACACTTGTGATGAGGAGATTGCTGTTTCTGAGCCCTCTGAAGCTGTAACAGGTAATTTAAATCTATTGGTACCTGATTCTCCAGGTAACATAACACAGGAAAGAACTGCAGATGTGTTTTTGAGAAAAAGACTGTTAGTGGGTGACTCTATTTTGAGGAATGTGTATTTAGGTGAAAGTAAAGGAGAAGCAAGGGAAGTTAGATGTCTTCCAGGAGCTACTGCTCACAGGGATAAGAATCGTATTTTGAGAATTGTTAAGGCAGCAGGAAAGGGAAATGAGTTAGATGTGATTGTTCATTTAGGAACAAATGATCTGGCTAGTAATCATGTTGCTGCTGTTCAGAAAGAGTTTTGTGACCTAGGTAATCATTTAGAGACTGTGGCATCAACTCTATCATTTTCTGCTATTTTACCTGTGTATGGCCAGGAAGCAGGAAAGATGGAGCGGATAACAACATTTAATTCTTGGTTAGATAAGTGGTGCAGGGAACAAGGATTTTGTTTTATTGGCCATTATAGCTCTGTTTGGAAAGATACTAGGTTATTTAGGAGAGATGGCTTGCATTTGGATGCTAAAGGAACAGAGTATCTGGGAGAGGAGTTCAAATACTTTATTAGAAATCATTTAAACTAATAAAGGGGGGTAGCATTAATATATCCACCTGCCCCCCACAGCATGCCAAAACTGTTAGTCCAAGTAACAATTCTAGAAATTCTAGTAGAAAAATTCTTCGTGCCATGAGCACAAATGCTCGCAGCTTAGGAAATAAATTACCTGAACTCATTTCAATAATGACTAGGGACAACTTGGATTTAGTAGCTATAACAGAAACATGGTACAATGATTTGCATGACTGGGACATAGTCATACCTGGATACAGGTTATTTAAAAAGAACAGAGTAGGGAAGAAAGGTGGAGGAGTTGCTTTGTATGTAAATGAAAATATAAAGGTTACTGAAATTGTAGGAACAAATGATGAGGTGGAAAGTATTTGGGTGACTTTGGAAATTGGCGATAAAAATGTTTTTAGAATAGGGGTTGTATATAGGCCTCCATTGCAGGATGAAAAACTGGACAATCTGTTATTAGAAGAAATAGCCAAAATGACCATGAAGGGTAAGGTTATAGTACTGGGGGACTTTAATTTTCCAGATATAGACTGGAAGATTCCTTCTGCTAGATCGGCTAGGAGCAGGTATATTCTTGAATCTCTGCTAGGGGAATCACTTGAGCAATTAGTCAAGGAACCAACTCGTAAGGAAGCTATATTAGATCTAATACTTACAAACAACAGTTTCAGATGTGTCTGTAGGTGAGAACTTAGGATCCAGTGATCATCAATCTGGTTTAGTATTCACGTGCAGGAACTGTCCACCCAGACTAAAACAAAAGTTTTAGACTTTAGGACGGCAGATTTTTCATTAATGGGAGAATACCTAAAAAACTATTTAAAGGGGAAAACTCTTCTTACAGGGGTTCAAGAACAGTGGGAATTTGTGAAAGGTGCCATTTTAGATGCAACCGCACACTGTATTAGACATGTCTGTAAAAGTAAAAGAAAGCGGAAACCAATTTGGTTTTCCAAAGAAGTAGCACATGCTGTTAAGACAAAAAAGATAGCTTATAAAAATTGCAGACATACACAAGCAGATGATGATATGAAAATATGGAGACTCCAACAAAAAAAGACTAAGCAGTTAATTAGGAAGGTTAAAGCTCATGCAGAAGAGAAGAGCACAGTCAGTAAAACATGGGGACAAAACATTCTTTAGATATATCAGTGAAAGAAGAAAAAATAAGGTAGGAATAGTAAAATTGAAATCAGTTGATGGTAGAATAATAGAAGGAGATAAGCAGATTGCAGACTGTCTCAATGATTACTTCTGTTCTGTTTTCACAAAAGATTGTGAAGATACAATGTCTACATTAAGGGATACTACGAAAAATAGAAACAAGCTTAACAGTAATCTTTTTACAGAGGATGAGGTTTTGTTAGCATTATCAAAAGTAAATGTTACAAAGGCAGTGGGTCCTGATAATATTCATCCAAGGGTTTTAAAAGAACTTCGATCAGTGCTAACTGTCCCATTAACTGATCTGTTTAATCAGTCACTATTAACAGGAGCTGTCCCAGATGATTGGAGAATAGCAAATGTAATACCTCTTCATAAAAAGGGCAGTAGAGAAGAATCTGGCAACTACAGGCCAGTTAGTTTAACTTCAGTAGTAGGGAAATTAATGGGAAGCCTCTTAAAAGAAAGAATTATGACTTACATAAAGACAAACAATTTAGAGGACCAAAATCAGCATGGTTTTACTTCAGGGAGATCATGTCAGACTAATCTAATTGACTTCTTTGATTATGTAACAAAAGTATTAGACAAGGGTGGAGCAGTTGATGTAGCATATCTAGATTTCAGCAAAGCATTTGACACCGTCCCACACAATAAACTTATTCACAAACCAACGGCTAGATTTAGAGTTCGGCGGTAGATGGGTTGCTAACGCCACGCGTGTTTTATGTCTAACGCACGGCATTGTTTAACTCCGGTATTTAGAGTTCAAATAAGACCATCTAACGATGCTCTTAACGCGTGTATGTCACACGCGTAATCCTGCCCGCGTTAGACAGTCTCCCATAGAGATCAATGGGAAAGGCAAAAAATAGCTTTTTTCACCTAACACTCGATCTCGCGAGAATACGCACAGCTCGGTCATATGACGCATACCACATCATGCACAACAATAACACGCCCCAAATGTCACAACAACAATCAATCAACAAAGCACACAAGCATTACACATTCACAAGCGGGGGAATTTGTAATAAAATTTAATACGGGAATACGCATATACTTTAAGATGCGGAAAATCGCAAAATAACAACAAGGATTAAAAAAGATATACATACACTAGAAAAAAAATCGCATTCAATATCACTATATATTATGACAAACATACATATACAACACTTCACTAAGAACACACCATCGCAAATTCACATTTAAAGAGAATACTATTGGACAATGTTAGAGAAAACGACCACTATGACATCATCGCATTCTACACATTCCACAAATACCAACTCAAAATGAGCATGCGCAAATTCACACACTTAATACACATTGCAATAATATTAATTGCTAATAAAGCACACCTGAACATTATTTACAACGGAAATTGGGACATCATTAAACATTTACACAGGGTATATAAGCACCACACAAGCAGGGCTTCTTTGACTGTGTTGCTGTTGGGTCTTTGGAGATTGGAGGTTTAATATTAGAGAGTTTGAGAATTTTTGAGAGTGAGTTAGTGTTAGCGTGAGAGAGTGAGTGAGTTAGTGGGAGTTAGTGGGAGTGGGAGAGAGTCTGTTAGTGGGAGCGTGAGTGAGTTAGTGGGAGTTATTAGTGAGAGTTGTTAGTGGGAGCGTAAGTTACTGGTAGTTAGTGAGAGTTAGTGGGAGTGTTTGTTAGTGAGAATTAGTAGTAGTGTGAGTTAGCGAGCGAGTGATTTTTCTGTACACTTAACACATTTACACGCAAACACATTCAATACATACATACACTTATCAATAACACTACATACACTCCATACCCCATTCCTTGTAGTCCCATTCCCTTTCATCCCATTTACTCTTATCCCATACCCCATACCCATCCCCTAGTTACATTTAGTTTACATATCCTCCTTTTAGTCTTATTCTTCTTTTGGTTTATTTAAATACTCCTTACCCTCTTTGTTTTTTTACATCCCTCTCACACTTTAAGCACCTTTTTTGTCTTTTTACTTATTTATTTTGACCCCCTTTCATTTCATCACACTCACTTTTTGTTTGATTATTTGGGGTTTAGTTTAGGGAACAGATGGAGGCCAGGCAGGGGACAGGTAGAGGGGGGAGGAGAGGGAGGGGGAGAGGAACAGGGCAGGAAGGGGAGCAGGAAGGGGGGCAGGAAGCGGGGGTGGAAGCGGTGGGTGGACCCAGCCACTTGGTTCAAGATGACCAAGTGGCTGGGCCCAGTGGCGGTCAGAGTAGGGCTTCACAGTCCGGGAAACAGAGGGCATCATCACAGGGGAAGGCCAAGGCGACTAGGGAGGCGAGGTTTTCGATGGAGGAGAAGGAGGCCCTCGTAGAGGCCTATATGGCCAGGCATAGGAGGCTGCAGCACCAAAAAACAACCCCGACTGACAAGAGGAGGCTCTGGAATGAGATCAGGAATGCAGTCAATGCAGTGGGTGGCCGGAACCGAGATATGGATTCGATCAAACATCGCTACCGGGACTGTAAACTGGAACTCAAAAAAAAGTTAGGTCTGGAGGCACGACATGCCGCAGGAACCGGTGGCGGACCTGCCCTTGAAATCGAGTACTGCCGATGGGAGGAAATGTTGCGGCCCAGCATCTCCGAGGTGGAAGTAGTCGGTATCGGAGGAATTGATACCGGGAACCTGCCACTCTCATCTGACGGTAAGCTCATTGAACAATAATTTCACATACGAATGTATTTCAATGGACACTATACGCAAACATTTACTTTCATGATTGAGGTAGCGAATACAATTTGACAAAACATTCAAATGTACTTAAATTACCTAATTTGAATCCTTCTTGAGATATATTTTAAGGAAGAAATAGCCATGCACACGGTGAAACAATCACAGGAGGCAGCTATATTCAGCTAACAATCAGCATCTTATAAGCATATTTAGATATGCTTTTCAGCAAAGAATATCCAGAGAATTAAGCTATTAGATAAGAAAAGTACATTCGAAAGTTGATAAAAAATGTATGCTTCTAAATCATGAAAGATAAAACATTGTGTTTCATGTGTTAAGGATCCGATTAATGCTATAACGTTGTTTACACGCATTCAATTACTTTGCGGTTACATCAGTATCTAGGCTATAGGTTAGGTGTGCATTTAAACAGACTGAAAACAAACGCTAAAACATTCACATTGACCAGATATCACAAACACGGTTTATGAAAAAGCTGAAATCGTATTGATTGTTTGTTAGATTTCTAAGTGGATTAATGATTCTGCATTTGTAATTGTATCGTAAGCTAAGTCATTTAAAGCTTGATTTTCAAATATGCTAATATATACATTTTTTTATTTTTTATTTTTTTAATATACAGAGTCTGGGGAGGAGGCAGCACAGGAAACACAGCCTCATGCATCTCCCCGGGATGAGAGTGGTGGGGAGGAATTTCCACTTCGGAGGGAAGAGGCCCCCCGTGACGAAGAGCGCACGGGAGATGATGAAGAGGCCCCGGAAGCACAGGAGGATCCCGCGGAACCCGAGGCCCCTCAAGGACCCGCACCCCGCCGTGCACGGGTACAACAACAAGCACAACAAGAGGAAATAGCGGAGGTGCAGGTTCTACTGGACTACATAGACCAGATGCGTACCTCCCGGATAGAAAATATCGAAGGACGCAATAGAATACTTGATGGCCAAAATCAAATTATTCAAGGACAAAACCAAATCATCACCATACTCAATCGAATCGAAGAAGGACAAAACAGAATATTTCAGCTTCACCAAGAAATGTTCACTTTTTTCCGGGAGGCGCATGCTGGTCTACCTCCTGGTCCGCCTCTTGCTGCTGGGCCATCTCCTCCTGCCGGGCCATCTCCTCCTGCCGGCCCATCTCCTCCTGCCGGGCCATCTACTCCTGCCGGGCCATCTACTCCTGCCGGGCCATCTACTCCTCCTCAGCCATCTTCTCCTCCTCACCTTGGTCGTCCCAGTACTCTTCCTTCCACTCTTCCCACAACAGCTCCAAGGAGAACTCCTCGGAGTCGGCAGTTGCCTCTCCCAGAGCCTCAGCCCCGTGGGAAGAGGGGAAGGAAGAGGAAGTAAGTATTTGTTTTCATCTTTACTGGTTTTTTTAATTTAATGTGTAATGGATAGGTATGTGATGATATGGTTTTCATACACATGTGGACCACACTCTGTATATAATCGACTTCTATGGGACCGGGTCCATGGAGGCAGATTGTTTGCAGAGTGTGGGTTATAAGTGTGTGAAAACCACATCATCACATACCTATCCTTGTTCATGATATTGATTGGTTTCTGTGATGTGATGTCCAAACTGTTTCCCGAATCGCAAACAAAATTACCATTACAATTATCCATGATGGCATATTACTGTTTGAATGCCAATAACACAGCTTAAAGGGACAGTCAGAAAATTATTGATTACAAAGAAAACACTGTATTACGCATTATCAAGTTGGAAACAACAAAACATGGAGAAATACGTGTGACTTATGTGCTTACCCTTGTATCTATGACTATGAAAAATGACCACTTATTTGTTGTTCAGACATAACAACATTTTAGATATCAATGATCAATACATGGTCAATAATATGCTGTATGAGCACAAGGTTTTACATATACAAATGCTATCCAAATGCCCTCTAGTGCTCAAATTGTATAATGATTACAAGCACTCTTCAAGATCGAAGAAATGAGCACACGAACCTCATAGGTTTAGCTAGCAAATTTAAATAAACCCAGACAAATGATCAATTGTTGAGAAACATTTGATATCATTGCTATTACATAATTGACTTTTAGAATAATGAAAAACATTATTTGTTTTCGAAACTGTCCCTTTAACAAAATTACATATGCTAACACATATTTGAAGCTTGTTGGTATATCTACATGTACTTTGTGAAAAAATAAATATTGAAATCACATTTATATTGACGTGTTAAATAAAGTCTATTTTCTTAAAGAGACATTATTGTGTTAATATTTTATTGTAAAGACATTTGTTTGAACAATGAATATGGTTTAAAGTCCTTTTAGGAGTGGGGGGGGGGGTGAAAATATGCTAACAATAATATATTTGAAGATTAAACAATGTGGATCTCATACATGATACAAAAAACAACATTTGCATTCAAGGGACAGTATACTATATTTTTAACAGAACTGTATGTAATAGACACTACTACAAACAACAATATTAACATATACTGATATCAATATTACAAAGCTTCAAACACTTTCAAATAAAATAGGGTTAGCTATATTGAAAATATAGATGAACCCCCATTACAAACGTAAAACAAGACAATACCTCATCATTAACATATGAAAAGACCCTTTACACAAACAGGAGAAAGCTGGAGATGGTACTCACATGAAACTCAGAGGCTTTGCGAGGAGTCAGAAAATTACTTACATTTTCGTAGAACAGAAGAAAAAATAAACGTATTGGTTAAACAATGGACTATCTAACTAGAGACAAAATCAAAGCTTTTGATTTATAATGTGAGTGTCTAATGAACCTTTAATAAAATATACAACGAAATTACATTTAGAAGAAGTCGGCATCATATATTTAGCATATGATAAATATAAATGCATATTGATTACTTTATTCAAACACAATAGCGCATATTTATTAATTAGATATATTCAACATTAAACACAACAGTAATTTTTCACAAAAAGGAACATTGTTGACAAACATATTAAACATGGACTATAGAGATTTGCACTTGCCTCGAAATATCATATGCATGAAAATATTTTGCTTTCGTTCGTTTATTCAACCAGACATCCAGAAAAAGAGAATGTGTTGGTCTTTATCAGCTACGGGTCAACAATGTAACATGATGCAAATAATACATATTCGCAAGGTTTTTAAAATTGGCTGCAGTCACAAACGTTTTTAACGTGCACAAATATTGCGGGACTACGTAATCCAATCAGACTTTTTTTACCTTTGCATGTGACGTCTTAACATGGCGCTTCCTTGATCACGTAAGAACGCCATCCAATGAAAGGCACATTATTGATCACGTAAGAACGCCCAAAAAAAAGGCACATTATTGATCACGTAAGAACGCCCAAAAAAAAGGTGCATCCTTGATCGCGTCAAAACGCAATCCAATAAAAGGCACATTCTTGATCACGTAAGAACGTCAGTCAATACAAGGAATCATTGGACAGCCTGGCAGGTGACGTCTTAAGCAACATGGCGCATCCGACATCGCTGAAAAACCGCAGCCAATACAAGGACTCAGTGACATCTTGGCATATCACTAAGAAACGTATTTATAGTTTAGGAACTAGTATGTGTCTAGATTGCAATCTAGGAATGTCACCAAATCATGAATCATCTTTTCGGACTTGACTGTCCCTTGAACTATAGCTATGGTGTATATCTTTAACATTTAAAAGATACACATGAGAAAACATAATTTATGCTTACCTGATAAATTCCTTTCTTCTGTAGTGTGATCAGTCCACGGGTCATCATTACTTCTGGGATATTACTCCTCCCCAACAGGAAGTGCAAGAGGATTCACCCAGCAGAGCTGCATATAGCTCCTCCCCTCTACGTCACTCCCAGTCATTCGACCAAGGACCAACGAGAAAGGAAAAGCCAAGGGTGAAGTGGTGACTGGAGTATAAATTAAAAAATATTTACCTGCCTTAAAAACAGGGCGGGCCGTGGACTGATCACACTACAGAAGAAAGGAATTTATCAGGTAAGCATAAATTATGTTTTCTTCTGTTAAGTGTGATCAGTCCACGGGTCATCATTACTTCTGGGATACCAATACCAAAGCAAAAGTACACGGATGACGGGAGGGATAGGCAGGCTCTTTATACAGAAGGAACCACTGCCTGAAGAACCTTTCTCCCAAAAATAGCCTCCGATGAAGCAAAAGTGTCAAATTTGTAAAATTTGGAAAAAGTATGAAGCGAAGACCAAGTTGCAGCCTTGCAAATCTGTTCAACAGAGGCCTCATTCTTGAAGGCCCAAGTGGAAGCCACAGCTCTAGTAGAATGAGCTGTAATTCTTTCAGGAGGCTGCTGTCCAGCAGTCTCATAAGCTAAACGAATTATGCTACGAAGCCAAAAAGAAAGAGAGGTAGCGGAAGCTTTTTGACCTCTCCTCTGCCCAGAGTAAATGACAAACAGAGAAGACGTTTGTCGAAATTCCTTAGTTGCCTGTAAGTAAAATTTTAGAGCACGGACTACATCCAGGTTGTGCAGTAGACGTTCCTTCTTTGAAGAAGGATTTGGGCATAAAGAAGGAACAACAATCTCTTGATTGATATTCCTGTTAGTAACTACCTTAGGTAAGAACCCAGGTTTAGTACGCAGGACTACCTTATCCGAATGAAAAATCAAATAAGGAGAATCACAATGTAAGGCTGATAATTCAGAGACTCTTCGAGCCGAGGAAATAGCCATTAAAAATAGAACTTTCCAAGATAACAACTTTATATCAATGGTATGAAGGGGTTCAAACGGAACGCCCTGTAAAACATTAAGAACAAGGTTTAAACTCCATGGTGGAGCAACAGTTTTAAACACAGGCTTAATTCTGGCCAAAGCCTGACAAAAAGCCTGGACGTCAGGAACTTCTGACAGACGTTTGTGTAACAGAATGGACAGAGCTGAGATCTGTCCCTTTAATGAACTAGCAGATAAACCCTTTTCTAAACCTTCTTGTAGAAAAGACAATATCCTAGGAATCCTAACCTTACTCCAAGAGTAACCTTTGGATTCACACCAATATAGGTATTTACGCCATATCTTATGGTAAATCTTTCTGGTAACAGGTTTCCTAGCCTGTATTAAGGTATCAATAACTGACTCAGAAAATCCACGTCTTGATAAAATCAAGCGTTCAATTTCCAAGCAGTCAGCTTCAGAGAAGTTAGATTTTGATGTTTGAAGGGACCCTGTATCAGAAGGTCCTGTTTCAGAGGTAGAGACCAAGGTGGACAGGATGACATGTCCACCAGGTCTGCATACCAAGTCCTGCGTGGCCACGCAGGTGCTATTAGAATCACTGATGCTCTCTCTTGTTTGATTCTGGCAATCAATCGAGGAAGCAACGGGAAGGGTGGAAACACGTAAGCCATCCTGAAGTCCCAAGGTGCTGTCAGAGCATCTATCAGGACTGGTCCTGGATCCCTGGATCTGGACCCGTAACGAGGAAGCTTTGCGTTCTGTCGAGACGCCATGAGATCTATCTCTGGTTTGCCCCAACGTCGAAGTATTTGGGCAAAGACCTCCGGATGAAGTTCCCACTCCTCCGGATGAAAAGTCTGACGACTTAAGAAATCCGCCTCCCAGTTCTCCACTCCCGGGATGTGGATTGCTGACAGGTGGCAAGAGTGAGACTCTGCCCAGCAAATTATCTTTGATACTTCCATCATAGCTAGGGAGCTTCTTGTCCCTCCCTGATGGTTGATGTAAGCTACAGTCGTGATGTTGTCCGACTGAAACCTGATGAACCCCCGAGTTGTCAACTGGGGCCAAGCCAGGAGGGCATTGAGAACTGCTCTCAATTCCAGAATGTTTATTGGCAGGAGACTCTCCTCCTGACTCCATTGTCCCTGAGCCTTCAGAGAATTCCAGACGGCACCCCAACCTAGAAGGCTGGCGTCTGTTGTTACAATTGTCCAGTCTGGTCTGCTGAATGGCATCCCCCTGGACAGATGTGGCCGAGAAAGCCACCATAGAAGAGAATTTCTGGTCTCTTGATCCAGATTCAGAGAAGGGGATAAGTCTGAGTAATCCCCATTCCACTGACTTAGCATGCACAGTTGCAGTGGTCTGAGGTGTAAGCGTGCAAAGGGTACTATGTCCATTGCCGCTACCATTAAGCCGATTACCTCCATGCATTGAGCCACTGACGGGTGTTGAATGGAATGAAGGGTGCGGCAAGCACTTTGAAGTCTTGTTAGCCTGTCCTCTGTCAGGTAAATCTTCATTTCTACAGAATCTATAAGAGTCCCCAGGAAGGGAACTCTTGTGAGTGGAACGAGTGAACTTTTCTTTTCGTTCACCTTCCATCCATGTGACCTTAGAAATGCCAGCACTAACTCTGTATGAGACTTGGCAGTTTGAAAGCTTGAAGCTTGTATCAGAATGTCGTCTAGGTATGGAGCTACCGAGATTCCCCGCGGTCTTAGTACCGCCAGAAGAGCACCCAGAACCTTTGTGAAGATTCTTGGAGCTGTAGCCAATCCGAATGGAAGAGCCACAAACTGGTAATGCCTGTCTAGGAAGGCAAACCTTAGGTACCGATAATGATCTTTGTGAATCGGTATGTGAAGGTAAGCATCTTTTAAATCTACAGTGGTCATGTATTGACCCTCTTGGATCATAGGTAAAATTGTCCGAATAGTCTCCATCTTGAACGATGGAACTCTTAGGAATTTGTTTAGGATCTTTAAGTCCAGGATTGGTCTGAAAGTTCCCTCTTTTTTGGGAACCACAAACAGATTTGAGTAAAACCCCTGTCCCTGTTCCGATCGTGGAACTGGATGGATTACTCCCATTAACAAGAGCTCTTGTACGCAGCGTAGAAACGCCTCTTTCTTTGTCTGGATTATTGACAATCTTGACAGATGAAATCTCTCTCTTGGAGGAGAGTATTTGAAGTCCAGAAGGTATCCCTGAGATATTATCTCTAGCGCCCAGGGATCCTGAACATCTCTTGCCCAAGCCTGGGCGAAGAGAGAAAGTCTGCCCCCCACTAGATCCGATCCCGGATCGGGGGCCCTCAATTCATGCTGTTTTAGGGGCAGCAGCAGGTTTCCTAGTCTGCTTGCCCTTGTTCCAGGACTGGTTAGGTTTCCAGCCTTGTCTGTAGCGAGCAACAGCTCCTTCCTGTTTTGGTGCAGAGGAAGTTGATGCTGCTCCTGCTTTGAAATTACGAAAGGAACAAAAATTTGACTGTCTAGTCTTGGCTTTGGCTTTGTCCTGAGGCAGGGCATGGCCTTTACCTCCTGTAATGTCAGCGATAATCTCTTTCAACCCGGGCCCGAATAAGGTCTGCCCTTTGAAAGGTATATTAAGCAATTTAGACTTAGAAGTAACATCAGCTGACCAGGATTTTAGCCACAGCGCCCTGCGTGCCTGAATGGCGAATCCTGAATTCTTCGCCGTAAGTTTAGTAAGATGTACTACGGCCTCCGAAATGAATGAATTAGATAGTTTAAGGACTCTAAGCCTGTCCGTAATGTCGTCCAGAGTAGCTGAACCAATGTTCTCTTCCAGAGACTCAATCCAGAATGCCGCTGCAGCCGTGATCGGCGCAATGCATGCAAGGGGTTGCAATATAAAACCTTGTTGAACAAACATTTTCTTAAGGTAACCCTCTAACTTTTTATCCATTGGATCTGAAAAAGCACAGCTATCCTCCACCGGGATAGTGGTACGCTTAGCTAAGGTAGAAACTGCTCCCTCCACCTTAGGGACCGTTTGCCATAAGTCCCTTGTGGTGGCGTCTATTGGAAACATTTTTCTAAATATCGGAGGGGGTGAGAACGGCACACCGGGTCTATCCCACTCCTTAGTAACAATTTCAGTAAGTCTCTTAGGTATAGGAAAAACCTCAGTACTCGTCGGTACCGCAAAATATTTATCCAACCTACACATTTTCTCTGGTATTGCAACTGTGTTACAATCATTCAGAGCCGCTAACACCTCCCCTAGTAATACACGGAGGTTTTCCAGTTTAAATTTAAAATTTGAAATATCTGAATCCAGTCTGTTTGGATCAGAACCATCACCCACAGAATGAAGTTCTCCGTCCTCATGTTCTGCCACCTGTGACGCAGTGTCTGACATGGCCCTAATATTATCAGCGCACTCTGTTCTCACCCCAGAGTGATCACGCTTACCTCTTAGTTCTGGTAATTTAGCCAAAACCTCAGTCATAACAGTAGCCATATCCTGTAATGTGATTTGTAATGGCCGCCCAGATGTACTCGGCGCTACAATATCACGCACCTCCCTCTGAGCGGGAGATGTAGGTACTGACACGTGAGGCGAGTTAGTCGGCATAACTCTCCCCTCGTTGTTTGGTGAAATTTGTTCAATTTGTACAGATTGACTTTTATTTAAAGTAGCATCAATACAGTTAGTACATAAATTTCTATTGGGCTCCACTTTGGCATTGCAACAAATGACACAGGTATCATCCTCTGAATCAGACATGTTTAACACACTAGCAAATAAACTTGCAACTTGGAAATACAATTCAATTAGAATAATATTAAAGCGTACTGTGCCTTTAAGAAGCACAGAAGATCTATGACAGTTGAAAATTAATAAATTGAAACAGTTATAGCCTCAATCCTTGTAAACAACACAACTTTAGCAAAGGTTTAATCCCATTAGCAAAGATAACAAATTCTGAAAGCAGGAAACAAATTACAGAATAAACGTTTTTTATCTCAGTCAAACTATAATTCTCACAGCTCTGCTGAGAGAAATTACCTCCCTCAAAATAAGTTTTGAAGACCCCTGAGCTCTGTAGAGATGAACCGGATCATGCAGGGAATACAATGAGTTGCTGACTGAAATATTTGATGCATAGAAAAAGCGCCAAAAAACGGCCCCTCCCCCTCACACACAGCAGTGAGGGAGAACAGAAACTGTCAGAAAAACAGATTAAGCAACTGCCAAGTGGAAAAATAGTGCCCAAATATTTATTCACACAGTACCTCAGCAAATGAAAACGATTTTACATTCCAGCAAAAACGTTAAACATAATCTCTAGTTATTAAACAGCTTTATGTATTTCTTACAGTGTAATTCTAGTGAAGTACCATTCCCCAGAATACTGAAGTGTAAAGTATACATACATGACATTATATCGGTATGGCAGGATTTTCTCATCAATTCCATTGTCAGAAAATAAAAACTGCTACATACCTCTATGCAGATTCATCTGCCCGCTGTCCCCTGATCTGAAGTTTACCTCACTCCTCAGATGGCCGAGAACAGCAATATGATCTTAACTACTCCGGCTAAAATCATAGCAAAACTCTGGTAGATTCTTCTTCAAACTCTGCCAGAGAGGTAATAACACACTCCGGTGCTATTTTAAAATAACAAACTTTTGATTGAAGATATAAAACTAAGTATAATCACCATAGTCCTCTCACACATCCTATCTAGTCGTTGGGTGCAAGAGAATGACTGGGAGTGACGTAGAGGGGAGGAGCTATATGCAGCTCTGCTGGGTGAATCCTCTTGCACTTCCTGTTGGGGAGGAGTAATATCCCAGAAGTAATGATGACCCGTGGACTGATCACACTTAACAGAAGAAATACATATGCCATTGATGTTTTAAGATATGTTTGGATTGTTGTGGAATAACAATAGTTATACATGGATTGATTAAACGTGTCATTTATTCAAGTTTAATTATTGTCAGCCTACCTATAACCATATATGGGAGGAGAAGTATTTTGTTAACATATTTGTTAACAAATATTCATCATCTAAATTATTTGCATTACACACAGAGATTTATTTGGTTACACTTTTATAATAATATAGAATTGAAAATGAAATACATGTGCTGTCAACATTACAATAAGATTGTTTATTAATAAGATTATATGTCCTTGTTCATGTAAAAAGGACAAAAAACGCTTTAGAAATGGAAATACATTCATTAACAATTGTGCTCACCATCACTTAAAGGGACATGATTTTGTTTTTAAAAAGAGCATACACATAGACAATACTATTTCAATAAAATGAACACTTTACAGGGATTATATCATTGTATCAATACTCAGATCATTTGGTAAAGGTGCATCAATTCATGCAGAGTTTCTAAATACACACATGGATCTGAACATTGAAATATACATATATACACAAATAATAATCTATATATACATATATAAAACAATTACTATGCTAATCATAATCAGGCAATGATAAAGCTAAGAGAAAAATATATAAAGACAAATAATAAGATTACATTGGAGATGTTAATCTTAAAGTCATTTACAATTGTCTTACATATATGATTTTATTATTAAAAATATATTTGGTAGGTCCCTTTAAGGATCAACAACATAAACTAGAGCTTTCAAAAAATAACATGAAGAATCAAGACAAAGATTCGTGCAATAAAATGTATTTTATTAGTATGTAAGAAAACATACACAACGTTTATAAATAATCTTGTAAAAATAAGGAATATATGAGCCATATGACAAGGTAACAGAGTGCATCACAGTCCATGAAGAGAGTTGCCAAGGGCCAGCATAGCCCCATTGGAGACATATGACAAGGTAACACAGTGCATCACAGTCCATGAAGAGAGTTGCCAAGGGCCAGCATAGCCCCATTGGAGACATATGACAAGGTAACAGTGCATCACAGTCCATGAAGAGAGTTGCCAAGGGCCACCATAGCCCCATTGGAGACATATGACAAGGTAACACAGTGCATCACAGTCCATGAAGAGAGTTGCCAAAGGCCAGCATAGCCCCATTGGAGACATATGACAAGGTAACACAGTGCATCACAGTCCATGAAGAGAGTTGCCAAGGGCCAGCATAGCCCCATTGGAGACATATGACAAGGTAACACAGTGCATCACAGTCCATGAAGAGAGTTGCCAAGGGCCACCATAGCCCCATTGGAGACATATGACAAGGTAACACAGTGCATCACAGTCCATGAAGAGAGTTGCCAAGGGCCAGCATAGCCCCATTGGAGACATATGACAAGGTAACACAGTGCATCACAGTCCATGAAGAGAGTTGCCAAGGGCCAGCATAGCCCCATTGGAGACATATGACAAGGTAACACAGTGCATCACAGTCCATGAAGAGAGTTGCCAAGGGCCAGCATAGCCCCATTGGAGACATATGACAAGGTAACACAGTGCATCACAGTCCATGAAGAGAGTTACCAAGGGCCAGCATAGCCCCATTGGAGACATATGACAAGGTAACACAGTGCATCACAGTCCATGAAGAGAGTTTCCAAGGGCCACCATAGCCCCATTGGAGACATATGACAAGGTAACACAGTGCATCACAGTCCATGAAGAGAGTTGGCAAGGGCCAGCATAGCCCCATTGGAGACATATGACAAGGTAACACAGTGCATCACAGTCCATGAAGAGAGTTGCCAAGGGCCAGCATAGCCCCATTGGAGACATATGACAAGGTAACACAGTGCATCACAGTCCATGAAGAGAGTTGCCAAGGGCCAGCATAGCCCCATTGGAGACATATGACAAGGTAACACAGTGCATCACAGTCCATGAAGAGAGTTGCCAAGGGCCAGCATAGCCCCATTGGAGACATATGACAAGGTAACACAGTGCATCACAGTCCATGAAGAGAGTTGCCAAGGGCCAGCATAGCCCCATTGGAGACATATGACAAGGTAACACAGTGCATCACAGTCCATGAAGAGAGTTGCCAAGGGCCACCATAGCCCCATTGGAGACATATGACAAGGTAACACAGTGCATCACAGTCCATGAAGAGAGTTGCCAAGGGCCAGCATAGCCCCATTGGAGACATATGACAAGGTAACGCAGTGCATCACAGTCCATGAAGAGAGTTGCCAAGGGCCACCATAGCCCCATTGGAGACATATGACAAGGTAACACAGTGCATCACAGTCCATGAAGAGAGTTGCCAAGGGCCAGCATAGCCCCATTGGAGACATATGACAAGGTAACACAGTGCATCACAGTCCATGAAGAGAGTTGCCAAGGGCCAGCATAGCCCCATTGGAGACATATGACAAGGTAACACAGTGCATCACAGTCCATGAAGAGAGTTGCCAAGGGCCAGCATAGCCCCATTGGAGACATATGACAAGGTAACACAGTGCATCACAGTCCATGAAGAGAGTTACCAAGGGCCAGCATAGCCCCATTGGAGACATATGACAAGGTAACACAGTGCATCACAGTCCATGAAGAGAGTTTCCAAGGGCCACCATAGCCCCATTGGAGACATATGACAAGGTAACACAGTGCATCACAGTCCATGAAGAGAGTTGGCAAGGGCCAGCATAGCCCCATTGGAGACATATGACAAGGTAACACAGTGCATCACAGTCCATGAAGAGAGTTGCCAAGGGCCAGCATAGCCCCATTGGAGACATATGACAAGGTAACACAGTGCATCACAGTCCATGAAGAGAGTTGCCAAGGGCCAGCATAGCCCCATTGGAGACATATGACAAGGTAACACAGTGCATCACAGTCCATGAAGAGAGTTGCCAAGGGCCAGCATAGCCCCATTGGAGACATATGACAAGGTAACACAGTGCATCACAGTCCATGAAGAGAGTTGCCAAGGGCCAGCATAGCCCCATTGGAGACATATGACAAGGTAACACAGTGCATCACAGTCCATGAAGAGAGTTGCCAAGGGCCACCATAGCCCCATTGGAGACATATGACAAGGTAACACAGTGCATCACAGTCCATGAAGAGAGTTGCCAAGGGCCAGCATAGCCCCATTGGAGACATATGACAAGGTAACGCAGTGCATCACAGTCCATGAAGAGAGTTGCCAAGGGCCACCATAGCCCCATTGGAGACATATGACAAGGTAACACAGTGCATCACAGTCCATGAAGAGAGTTGCCAAGGGCCACCATAGCCCCATTGGAGACATATGACAAGGTAAAAGAGTGCAACAGGCACAACAATAAACTTTTAAAAAGGCCAAATGGCAACAATAAAACAACAAAATCAACATGTGGACGGAGGATTCTTATCTGCCACCATGGAGCATCTCCAGATCCTCCACTTACTGGTCATCCTCTTCATCGTCCTGTGCATGTCCAGCTCCAGATTCAGGCCTTGAACTTAATCTCATAATTGCACGCAGAGTCAAGTCCTGAACCCGGAGCTGGGCCTGCATGGTGTCGTTCATCCCTCTCAGGACAGCTGCGTTCCTCAACACGGCCTGCTCTACTCTTGCTATACCTTCTAGCATGAGCCATGCTGAGTCACAGCCTAAAATAAAGAATACATTAAATATTAAGGATAATTACACAACAGACGAAAAAAATTTACAACATACATTGTCATCATAAAGACAAATAATTCTTTACATAAATTAGTTTACATTTATTCTTTACACATGAATTAGGTTATTCAGACAGACAGAAATCATTAAAGGGACATTTTACTCAAACATGTTGTCCCCTTTAATTGGTTTTAGATGATCCACTTATACAGCTTGAGTGTATCAAATCTTGTTAAAGGATTTACATTGTACTTACATTAGCAATTTAAAAATTTCAATTATACTGTGGTAGGCACACCTATCCTTAAACATTTTGGCATTGAGGACAAGCTGTGTAAACATAGCAACCTGAAGAAATTACATTCCCACTGGGTTAGACAAGAGATAATGTATCAACATTTGTACATTAATTGTTGGATCCAAGTAGTGGTGATTGGTATATGTAGTGATATCCAATTAAAGGGACACTGAACCTAAATATTTAATGGACTGATTCAGATAGAGCATGACATTACAAATCTTTAAAACTTACACACATTCATTAAATGTTTGAATTCTCTAGCTAGATTTTGAATGCAAGAATGTTGCTTTTTAGGGAAGCCAATATTTGTTTATCAACTTTGTTTGTCCCTGCTGGTTGATGGATACATTCATCCAACAATAAAGAAATGATGGCCAGAATTTTTTTATTTTTTAAACTAATTATAGGCATTTCTTTGTTTCAATAAAGATATCAAGAGAATGAAGAATAATTCATAAGAGTAGTAAGTTATAAATTTGATTAACATTGCATGCTGGATTGGAATCACAATTGAAATAATTTAACTTCACTGTACCTTTAAGTATCTTATAACGTGTATTTTGAATGATACTTACAGCTGTGCCTGGGAAGGACAATCCGACACCCAGGACAATGAAGGTTGAGACAGGGGGGAGGGATGGGATTGGCTTGGGGAGGGATGGGAGTGGCTTGGGGAGGGATGGTAATGGCTTGGGGAGGGGTGAGCTGCCGCTCCGGGGTAGGCCGTACAGCTGGGGAGTGGGGAGTTTGGGTCTGGGCAGCTGTACGGGCCATAATACGGGGAGAGCGGCGAAGGGGGGTGTAGGTGCGTTTTTTGGGAGGGACAGGAAATGAACAATGGGAAGGGCCGGCAGTGGTCTGGGCATGGGCAGGAGTCTGGTCTTTGGCAGGGGTCTGGGTCTGTGCAGGGGACTGGGCAGGGGCGGAAACCAGATGACCAGAAGTGGTGGATCCATCTGAAAATTTTAAAATAATATATTAACATCTCATACATCCTGACATCAAATCAACGCATTTAAAATTGATTATGTTTTCAATATACTTCGAAGTGTGTTTGAATTTGTAAACAATTCTGAAATGAGGATATGGTATGTATATAGGCACTCAGATGAATATCAATGACTGTCTGTACAATTATAACATTATTATTGTGTTTTGGCCTGGAATATGCATGTGACATAATGATGTCATGAATTTTAAATATTTTCTATTCAAAATTTTTCATGCTGCCTGATATAGAAAGGGGGCAGTAGTGTATTTGAACAGACAAATAATATTCCTTTTTAAAGTGCAAAAGCTGTAGACTTTGAATGTCTTCAATTCAATTATTTCAAATAAACAAACATGTTGGAAACATGATAGATATATTTCACATACCATTAGACTCCAAGGCAGCCTCTTCCTCCTCCGTCACATATGTTAAATCAATCTCTGTAAAACATAACATGTTGTGTACACGTTAACAACAGATATTATAACATATGTTACTGTTGGTCAAAGACACACATCAATGTTGCATTAAAGATATACACACCCAAAGTTATGATTTACATCATTTTGATGGAGCATATAAATTACATTATATTTGTTATTCTCAATGATTCATATTTTCGATGTATTGTTTGGATTAATGTAAAAATCATAAAAGCATAGTACATAGAACATTTAAGATTTCTCATGTGTGTATCACTTGATGACTGTTGTCAAAAAAGAACATGGAAACAAACATATGTTATACATCTTCTGAATAACAAATGTGGAGACTAATAAAGTAGAAATTATTAATCGTTCAATATTAAAAGAAAATTAATATATAATCAGAAGAGAATTTTTTTTTTTTTTCTAATGTTATGCTTCATCAGAATCATGCTCATAATATTGATTAGCAATACACCTTCAATTACATATAAATGAGTCAATGGACTTACCAGGAGACCGCAAAGGCGGCTCTATGTCACTGCTGGATTCCTGTGGGCTCACCACACCAACTCTCTCTATGAATGATATAGATATATATTATGAAACACATTTGGGATATCACATCTGTCTCGAATTTTACCATTAATCAACTTTAAAATGTGAAGAATAGAGTAGTCATTACACCAGAAAATGCTTGATTGAATCAAGGGGATTGTGTTAAAAATTCTGTATTGAACATATGTTTAATGTCAGACTATATTAGACATCAAAATCATCTCATACGATGCTATTGCATATCTAAATATACCCATTGATCAATGTTCTTAACCCTTTAAGGACACAGCTTTCAGTTTGCTCAATTGTTTTATGACGGAATAATTCCGTCATATGTCCTTAAGAGGTTAAAATAATACACACAAACCACATTTTGAAGAGCATCTGTTGACAAATCTAAACAAACACATGTGTCACATCGAGCCATTTGTGCAATGTACAGTAATCTTGTTTAGGACACAACACATATTTATCACAATACAAAACAAAATTGATTATTACAAATATGTAATCATGGTGCTGTTAGCGTATGCAGATATCTATAAAGTAACTCCAACAGAGAATATGTGAATTATATATCAATATTGTTTAATCAAAAGAATGTAAAGATGAATGAATCTATTTGGTCTTAAAGGGACACTGACATGATTAATTTAAATAATTGATTTCTATGTTCAAACTGTTCAAAATGATTTAACATCATTAGAATGTTGCTAAATTTTAATCTTAAAGGCAGATAAGCAATATTGGATTCAATAAATATTGTTTGTTGAAGGTATCCACCAATCATCAATAAAAACACAGGTTGGTCAACCAAAATTTAGATGCAGATAAACGTACATTCTTGATTTTAAAATACATTTAGCAATAGAATATGTCACATATGATGATAGTATTATATTTTTATGTTTATTAATATTGCATACTGTATCTGAATGACAACATTAATAATTGTAGCTCAGTATCCCTTTAATCTAAAATTAAATTGATTCGACAATGTTGTTGTTAATGAATTATCTACTCCATATGTTGATGTAATGAATGGTATTGAGCATGCAATTCAAATCTAATATGTTATTTAAGTATATCCGAAGAATTATTTAAATTTACATCTATTAAAGGGACATTACATATAAATATTGAACAATGTGGATTTAGTATGTAATGTTCTGTCCATGTTTCTAAGACAAATGTCAATTAAAAAGAGACATACCATACTGTGACAAGCCCTGGCTTGAGGATCCAGCAGCCACATCCATATCTGTAATATATTAAATGAGGATTGCATATCATTAATACTAATCATGCCATGTTTAAAAACTTTACATTATTAACAAATCAATTTAAAAATATTAATCCTTTGGTAGTCCCATGAGTTAATTGTTTCCTCAATTAAATTAATGATAAATATATCCTGGACTCTTATTTTCAATCAGTTGTGTTGTTTACTGTATCTTTAATAATTTTTGGTTGTTATTTCATAATCATCAATTGATGGCCATATGTTATAATTTATTTGTATTCTTCGTTTTTTATTAGCTATAATATTGAAAATAAGAATACTGTATTCTTCACTAATATAAGAATTCACATTTAATTTTGACCAACATGTGTAAAGCAATGCCACTTACAGCAAAGCCATGTTAACGTGGATGAGAAATTACATTTTCGCGATCATTGCGCAATGATTCCAAGCGGAATTACGCATCCGTCATTTGAACAACATGTATAAAGCAATGCCACTTACAGCAAAGCCATGTTAACGTGGATGAGAAATTCCATTTTCGCGATCATTGCGCAATGATTCCAAGCGGAATTACGCATCCGTCATTTGAACAACATGTATAAAGCAATGCAACTTACAGCAAAGCCATGTTAACGTGGATGAGAAATTACATTTCCGCTCTGTGACGCATATTCTGTAGAGCGCAAGAAACATCATTCCTATTTCATGTGTCACTAATCTAAAATCAGATATCTAAACATCATATGTAGTGTATGTTGTGAGATCTGTATAGGTTTAGTATCTGACTATATACACATATTTGGATAAAAATAACAAATCTTAAGATATTATATGAAGATGGATAGTTACCTGGTTCAGATTCTCTATCAGCTCCTCCCAGGCCACCGGACGGAGAAGCATCTGCCCTGTCCCCCGCATCAGGACTTTCAGATCCCGCAGCTGGGAGGGAAGAAGAGGAGGCCGAGGATGGCGAGGATCGAAATATTTTGGGGACCCGGAGATTGAGGAGCTCGCATAAAGTCACCTCATAAGGGAGTAGGTACAGTTTCCGCAGGGCCTCTCTTTTGCCACCTCTTTTACGGGCTTGTACCCAGTCCCTTATGAGGTTGACTTTTTTGGATAAACGCAACCTCATATCTCCGAATCTCCTCATGATCTGATCCTGGGTCCTCTGGACGTCACACACCAATCTAACCGCATTGGTGATAGACTCCCAGAGGGCCTTCTTAACAGGCGCATCTGTCAACCTCCTCTTGTTCCCAAACAGCTGGGGATAAAAGTCCTTGACGGCGTGGACCAGTGCAGCGCTCTCCTCCTTGGTGAACCTGGGAACTGACATGCCTGCTCGGTTTGATAATAATATATAAATATATCAAAATATATACTGCCTGCAGGCATTAGAGAACTGACAAAGATGGCAACGTGTAATGGACTTTTATATGGTGAAGTAAACATGAGATGCACCATGGGACAAGTTATCTGTACATCTGATTGGATAAAAGTTTGAAATATTGTTATAATGTCTGTGAGACCATCCTGACTCAAGTTGTGTTTGTGTGATGAACTCTGATTGGCCGTTCCTTAATGTTTCATATCTTAGTAACTTCCTTACACATACCGCTTGGTGGTGCTGTTACTTCATTTTTCATGTAGACTTATTTGTAACTCATGGGCCTGTCATGCGGATATGTGTGACGCAGATTTAATATCCGTGATCCGTTAAATATTAATGATTAAATACTCTTTAAAATCTAATACTGTCACATTATTAAATGTTGTAGACATTTCTCGGTTTAATAACGGTCTGTTTCTTTAATACAAATACACATTTAATATTGTATGTCTTTATTGTTCTTTAAATAAATTTGTTGACTTATTGAGAATTATTGACATTGCTCTATTAAATGTATTTATAATGCACATTGATTGTGTGCTATTGCGTGACATTAGACTCTAATGTTTAAAGATTAAAATCTGGTGTTTCAAGATGCGTTTCCCACGCAATATTTCTTAATGTTCAAATTCCGGTTAGAATGTCAGTAAATTTGATAATCTGTTTATAAATGTTAAACTACATGTTTGTTTGTTATTAGCAAATAAACCTCGAGCTTGTATTTCTCTGAAGTGCTCATATATGTTATTGTGCAATGGCGTATTTATTTTTAAATAGACATTACAAACAAACAATTGTATCAAATGATCTGTAGAGATAGAAGATTGTTTAGACTTTAAAATGTAAATCAATTTATCTTAGTATTTAGATATCCTCAACAGAAGAAATTTCAATGCACATGGTTGAGCTAATCACATAAGGCATCTCTGTGCATCCACCAATCTTCATCTACTGAGCCGATCTCGATATGCTTTTCAAGCAAAGTATGTCAAGATAGGAAGATAAGTAAATACACTATTTAAAGCTCTTAAAGGGACACTGTCCAAACAAATTTAGCATTGGTGATTGAGCATGAAATGTTAATCAACTTTATTATTTAATCCGATTATCAAATGTTAACAGTTATCTTGTTATGTTTCTTTGCAAATCAATAATGATATTTTATATTACGGACAATTGTTTAAAAAAAACCTGGGTTGTCCTTGACGATTGTTGGATCAATTATTCCAAACAAAACAAGCAAGTTCTGTCCAGAGTACTGAAGCAAATAAATTATCTATTTAATGCCTTATTTTTAAAGTAATGATAGCAACATCACAAGGAGCATTCATAATATGAGACAATTTTTAAAGTTGCTTAAAATAGTATACTCATTCAGAATGTATAAATCATTAATTTTTTAACTGTCTACCTTTAAGTATATTTTGAGTTCATGTCCCTTTAAAGAAACATTTCACAATAATGCTTAAAATATCATAAACCTAGGCACCTTCCTTTTGCTAAATTAGTCTAACATATGAGTAAAGCAAATTTAGATTAACTTCTAGATTGTTTTACACACTGACTGAAATATATTTATTAAAGGAGGTATTTTGGAGCCTTCAGCTTAGAGGGACATTAAGCTATATGTTATGTATGCATTTTGTATAATATTCTTATATTTGACCAACTTAATATGTTTTGTTATTCAATCATTATATTGTAATTATATATATATTATTGGATTAAATACATCTCTACATAGGCTATTTTGATGCTGATTGTTGTTTGTATATAGATGCCTTATGTAATTGACTAAGATATGTGCATTGATGTATTTTTGGAAAAGTATATTTAAAGACTGAATGTAATTCTATATTACTTTCTAAATATGTTGAAATTCTTGTATGATATTTATTAATCATAAATCTATACACAATATACTTTGTGAATGTCCCTTTAAGGACCCAAACATTTGGAATGTTGATTTAACATTGACAAAATAAACTAAAGGGGAATTAAAATTCTATATAGATATTTGATGTCTAACCCAAGAGGTAAGATTTTAAAAAATACATAATATTACTAAGTATAGTTAAATGACTCCACTAGAAAATTACATAGATTAACCTGGCATCCAATAACTAGCTTGTGAAAAATATCAAGTTAAATGACCTACCATTTATAAATGTAAAAATTAAAAGAATTTAGAAAATTATGTTTTGAGATACCTAAGGAAGATACAAGATCTTATAAAATTAATTTTACATTTAACAACACTGTCACTTTAATGTAATTGAACCACTTCACCTTCTTAAAAGTTAAAATAAAAATTTTTTGAATACATATCCAAAATTAATTTAATATATACATTTTCAAAAGAAAAGCATCGAAGGATCTCACTCCCCAATTAATGTTATTAAAGATATTTTAATGTAATATTCTCGGAATCAGTTGATTTTCTAATATTAATGCATTATTTGATCTTATGCATGTGCTTGTCAAATAGCCAACTACCAGTCATGGGAGTCCAACTTTTATTTATTGACAGATTATATTGATATTTAGTAGAATCTGTTCAAAAGAATGTATTTAATAATAAAATGTTTATTATTAACATGTAAAAATAAAAAAATAAAAGTTTATCGAAAAAATAAAAATATTCCTGGAAGTCATCAGATGCCAATCTGAAATGACAAATAAAAAAATGGAACAAAGTTAATACACACGTTGTCAAATATTCATAAAATACATTTAAAATCATCTTGTGTCTATGCTCTAACTTTGTTCAACATTTTTGAAAGATAATTATTAAATTGATTTCCAAAAAAAAAAAATACATACACCATTATATTGTTGAATCAAAATTCTATTTAAATATCCAAATTTCAAATTATACATAATAATGTATATCACATTTCAACAATATATGTATGCTGAACATAAATGTAATATTTCATGTCCATTCAAATACCTCTATATCAACTATAATATGTATTCCTTTTTCGGATTGTGATCCCTAAATATCTAATGATGAAATAAGTATGACTAATGTATGTAAGCTAACAATAATCAACATTCTTCATGTGATTCTTAACTAGCATGCACCAACCTGGATAATGCATGGTCTTTGAAAGTCAATTCAGGGGTAAACAGTTGATCTTCAATAGGTGTCTTATTCATCAGTTCATTAAATAGAGGACTGGGAAATACCATCTAAAAAAGTAAAATCATCTAAGTGTCTGATTGTGATCCCTAAATATATAATTTAGAACTAAATATGACTAATGTATGTAAGCTACTAATATTCAACAGTCTTCACTAGCATGCATTGGTACACCAACCTGGACAATGCATGGTCTTTGAAAGTCAATTCAGGGGTAAACAGTTGATCTTCAATAGGTGTCTTATTCATCAGTTCATTAAATAGAGGACTGGGAAATACCATCTAAAAAAGTAAAATCATCTAAGTGTCTGATTGTGATCCCTAAATATATAATTTAGAACTAAATATGACTAATGTATGTAAGCTACTAATATTCAACAGTCTTCACTAGCATGCATTGGTACACCAACCTGGACAATGCATGGTCTTTGAAAGTCAATTCAGGGGTAAACAGTTGATCTTCAATAGGTGTCTTATTCATCAGTTCATTAAATAGAGGACTGGGAAATACCATCTACAAATTAGAAAATCATCTAAGTGTCTCCAATAGGATGTCTCCACAGCCTTATTCTATCAAATAGTTTGCACTTACCATGTGAACATGTCTTTGTATGGTTTTCAAGGTCAGCAGAATTGAAAGATAATGCCAGACATGATCCCATTGGTATACTTCAATTTCAATCTTGGCTTTTTCCCCACTGTCAGTCTGGGCAATCTTCACTGTCAGGCTTCTAATTGTTCCCTTTCAGTCTTTAGATTAAGTCATCTCCCTAATGGAAGAAATATTTTAAATAAAATTCATACAAGTGTGTGAATCAGTTCTGTACCCCTCTCCCACCCCCCATTTCATAATAAATTTCTGTCACTAGCTTACTAAGCGTGTGTATCAACTTGTGTTATTTTCTATCAAGTGTGAAGATGAGTCATATTGAGCAGAACAAACCTCTAATGTGTGACATTGAACCATAGTCATTCTAGAGGATCCCTTTCTGAGTATGTACAT
The DNA here is from genome assembly GCF_027579735.1 of Bombina bombina. Classification (NCBI taxonomy): domain Eukaryota; kingdom Metazoa; phylum Chordata; class Amphibia; order Anura; family Bombinatoridae; genus Bombina; species Bombina bombina. The sequence goes on from NC_069503.1 coordinate 542,249,423, forward strand.
TTTAAGTAATGTGTAAACTAAATTATATTTTTTAAAATGTATGCCATATGATGTATTTGTGTACAATTCATGCCCGCAACAGTCCATACATTTCTACTTACCATCTGATGTCCTCTTTAAAAACCAGGTGGCAAAGACTCGCTACAGGACCCAATGCCCAGAGCATCACCTATATGAATAAATTAAAAATATTTTTTAAATTTGATCCATACTAACATGTTTGCACAATTCTCTACTTTTCATTTCCCTAGAGTTCACATCTATTGAAAATACTCCAGTCTAACTTCTATTCTTTACCGTCTAAAGTGGCGGTTGATGACGTCTGCTCTGACATCAAGTCCCTCGTCCTGGAATTCCCCCTCTAGAACAGGATCATCCTCCTCATCTCTGAGGAGGTCTCTGTCCACCGTGACGGCCTGCAGCATCCCAGCCCGCTGTGCAATATTATGCAGGACGCTACAGGCTACAACGATCTTAGCCACCTTCTTTGGGTTGTACTGGAGTGCTCCTCCAGAACGGTCCAGGCACCTGAATCTCATCTTCAGGAGCCCGAACATCCTTTCAACCACCGCCCTGGTTCTCTTATGAGCCCTATTGTAGCGCTCCTCAGACACATCAGTCGGGCTACGCAAGGGGGTAATGAGCCAAGGCCGGCTCATGTACCCAGAATCACCTATAAATTATGAACAGAACATAATTCAAACAGAATCCTTAAAATAGTATATTGTTTTAGAAATAATTTTTTGTACACGATAATCCATATTAAAAGTTTTTTCAGAAACATCCAAAAAAAAAAGTTCTATATTATTCTGTATCTTGCCATTTCAGCTAAGACATGCTACATATGCGTATTTCTCCTAAACCAAACCTTGTGTAAAATGCTAACTACATGGTTACATTGCATTCTCTATCTGAGCACTTAAGGTAAGACATGCTACATATCTGCATTGAACTAAAAGTACACATTAGCGGAAAGAGACAATGACATGGTTACATTGCATGAGATAATATCTTCCCATTTCAGCTAAGACATGCTACATATGCGTATTTCTCCTAAACCAAACCTTGTGTAAAATGCTAACTACATGGTTACATTGCATTCTCTATCTGAGCACTTAAGGTAAGACATGCTACATATCTGCATTGAACTAAGAGACAATGACATGGTTACATTGCATGAGATAATATCTTGCCATTTCAGCTAAGACATGCTACATATGCGTATTTCTCCTAAACCAAACCTTGTGTAAAATGCTAACTACATGGTTACATTGCATTCTCTATCTGAGCACTTAAGGTAAGACATGCTACATATCTGCATTGAACTAAAAGTACACATTAGCGGAAAGAGACAATGACATGGTTACATTGCATGAGATAATATCTTCCCATTTCAGCTAAGACATGCTACATATGCGTATTTCTCCAAAAAAAAAAAATTGTGTAAAATGCTAAATACATGGTTACATTGCATTCTCTATCTGAGCACTTAAGGTAAGACATGCTACATATCTGCATTTAAATAAAAGTAAACATTAGCGTCGGTAAATAACAAATGGTTAAATTGCATCCTATAGCTGAACATTACGCTAACATTTTCAAACTACAGTGGAAATTGTCAAAATAATTAACCATGTTGTGCACAAATACTCACCAACGAGATAACCAGGGGGCATTTGTCTTTCCTCAAACCGTCTCCACAGGGACGACAGAGAGATGATGCGGGCATCATGACAAGCACCTGCAAAATTCGCACACATATGCATAATCCTCATCCGTGCGTCACAAACATACTGCACGTTGAGGCTATGAAAAAGTTTGCGATTTCTGAAGGGCAAGTCATCAATTGGAGCACGCAGCGCAATGTGGGTACAATCTATGGCTCCCAAGACATTGGGCAATTGAGCAATATCAAAGAATTCCCGCTTCAGGCGCCTCCAATCACTATCATTCTGTGGGAATCCTATGTATTGCTTACTGATACGTACCATGGCGTCCAGAAAGTTATCAAACACCACAGAGAATGTACCTTGAGCCAGGCCATGCATGTACAGTTCTCCGGATTGAAAACTCCCGGAGGCCAGGACGTATAGACAGCTTAGCATCTTACTCATGCCGGGAACAGCAGTCCTTATTTGTATACGTGGCTCCAAATGATGTTTAAGAAGCTCGTAAAGGCCAATGAGCTGTTCGCGATCGAGCCGATACTTATCAAAAACCTCAAAGTCGCTCATTTTTTCCAAGGTGGGTCTCACCCTGTAGACACGAGGACCTCGAACCAGACGACCCCTTCGTCTCGGTCTGAGCCGCCGAGGCTGCCTGATTCGACCAACAGCTAGTTCGCCAATAGCAGCACCAGCAGTGTCTACCATGTCATCGTCATCCATCTTTCAAAACAGCGTAACAAGGTATGCACTTGATCTGATGTGGATCACAAGTGATGCTTTGGCCATGTTGTTTGGGGGATTTATAGTACAATTAGTCCAATAGTAGTGAGTTTGTAATGATTGCTGATTGTATTCACCTGTTTGTATGTGAGCGGCGCGAATGCTTTCACAGTGGGCGTTTATTTGTTGTTTGCTAAAATGTTATTTTCAAACAATGAATCTCAATGTGAAAGTGTCAAATATCACACATACAGTGCATGTTTGTAATGTTTGATCATATGCGTAATCAATATTTCTTAAACGCGATGTTATAGTAACAAGCACACGTCCAGGCTAACATGAATGAAAGTGCATAGTTGTGTATAATGTGCATCGAATGTGATCGATCAATGTTGCTGCAATATTGTTTGTAAACGATAAAGTAACATCTGCCATCTGTAGTATTGTATATATATATAAGTGATTGCCGAGCTGTCAATATTGTATGCGTCCCTTTAAAATCGCAATAATAATTCCGAACTTCCCGTCTGCCATCTGTAGTATTGTATATATAAGTGATTGCCGAGCTGTAAATATTGTACGCGTCCCTTTCAAATCGCAATAATAATTCCGAACTTCCCGTCTGCCATCTGTAGTATTGTATATATAAGTGATTGCCGAGCTGTCAATATTGTATGCGTCCCTTTAAAATCGCAATAATAATTCCGAACTTCCCGTCTGCCATCTGTAGTATTGTATATATAAGTGATTGCCGAGCTGTAAATATTGTACGCGTCCCTTTCAAATCGCAATAATAATTCCGAACTTCCCGTCTGCCATCTGTAGTATTGTATATATAAGTGATTGCCGAGCTGTCAATATTGTATGCGTCCCTTTAAAATCGCAATAATAATTCAGAACTTCCCGTCTGCCATCTGTAGTATTGTATATATAAGTGATTGCCGAGCTGTCAATATTGTATGCGTCCCATTCAAATCGCCATAAAAAATCTGAACTTCCGGCTGTCATCTGTAGTATTATATATATAAGTGATTGCCGAGACGTCAATATTGTATGTGTCCCATTCAAATGGCAATAATACTGAATAACTTCCGGCTGTCATCTGTAGTATTATATATATAAGTGATTTGCGATCTGACAATATTGTATGCGTCCCTTTCAAATCGCCATAAAAAATCAGAACTTCCGGCTGTCATCTGTAGTATTGTATATATAAGTGATTGCCGAGCTGACAATATTGTATGCGTCCCATTCAAATCTCCATAAAAAATCAGAACTTCCGGCTGTCATCTGTAGTATTGTATATATAAGTGATTGCCGAGATGTCAATATTGTATGCGTCCCATTCAAATGGCACTAATACTTTCTTAATGGCACTAATACTTTCTTAATCTATTTATCATAGCTGGGTCTAACGCATGAAATCATGTCTTTTCTAGCGCTGGTATTTGGAGTTTTTCAGTCTACGCTATTTGCGTGCGTTAGGGAAATGAGGGTTTCGCGTGCACGAGCACGTCTTCCCAATAGAAGTCAATGGAGGCTCTAAAGATTTCAAATTTTTTTTTCTAAGACTGGTTTTCCTAGTAAAGTGAGTGACGTCATGAGCTTGTGTGAAAAAGTAAATAAATCGTGTTCTTTTTGTAATAAATAAATAATTGTTGTATGTCATGTGGTGTATATTGTTTGTATGCATCGATGAGTGTATGTTTGTGATAATGTTATTAGTTAGATGTAGGTATATGAGGGTCTTTTCCCGTGTGTCAATGTAAGTCAATTGGAAAATGGATTTGTGTTGTTTTTTTTCAAACACCCCAGATCTCGCAACTTTAATCCTTTGTATTTTGCTGAAAAATTATTAAATATGAAAAATAAACATAGTGTAGTGTTTGTATGAGTGTAAGTGTACTTTGTGTAATATTTTTAATTTGATTCGTAGAATTTTATTTTGTCGGTATATGTTTACTACTGGGTCTGAGGTGTCGGTAGAAATTTGAGCGTTAGGTGATTTTGGAGTGGCGGTAAATAAACTCTAAATACCGGAGTCCGTAAGAAACCCGCGTTAGGAGCCTCTAACGCTGGTTTTCACGGCTAACGCCGAACTCTAAATCTAGGCCTATATCTCCTTGGTCTAGATTCAAAAATTGTGAACTGGGTGGAATGCTGGCTTAAGGACAGAAAACAAAGTGTCTTAGTAAATGGAGTTCATTCAGCAGAGGGGGTTGTTACTAGTGGTGTTCCTCAGGGGTCAGTTCTGGGGCCTGTTTTGTTTAACATATTTATCTGCGATATCAGCAAAGGGCTACAGGGGAAAGTATGTCTCTGCAGATGATACAACAATTTGCAACAGAGTGGATGTTCCAGGGGGGGTAGACAAAATGAGAAGTGATATACAACAATTGGAGGATTGGACCAACGACTGGGATCTAAAGTTTAACACAATGCATTTAGGGAAGAAAAATCCAAATGTTAATTACAGACTCAATGACACTTTACTGACTGTTACAGATGAGGAACAGGACTTGGGAATTATTATTTCAGATGATTTAAAACTTAGTAAACAATGTAGTAATGCAGCGAGTAAGGCTAGCAGAATGCTTGGATGTATTGGTAGAGGTATTTGCAGCAGAAATAGTAAGGTTCTTATGCCACTTTATAGATCATTAGTTAGGCCTCATCTTGAGTATTGTGTGCAGTTCTGGAGGCCATATCTTCAGAAGGATATTAACAAACTTGAATCTGTGCAAAGGAGGGCTACCAAAATGGTACATGGTCTAAAAAATAAAACTTACCAAGATAGGCTCAATGACCTAAATATGTATAGCTTAGAGGAGAGAAGGGAAAAAGGTGATATGATAGCAACTTTCAAGTACATTAAAGGGTTTAGTAAAACTGAGGCTGTGGTTATTTTACATAAAATGGAAAATTCAAGAACAAGGGGTCATGAGCTCAAGCTAAAGGGTAGTAGATTCAGGAGTAATTTGAGGAAGCACTTCTTTACAGAAAGAGTGATTGATTTATGGAATAAACTTCCTCAAGAGGTAGTAGCAACAAACACTGTGGGGGACTTTAAAAATGCATGGGACAAGCATAAGGCTATCCTACAAACTAGATAAGTTTATACTGTTAGGTAAGGTCGGGCAGACTTGCTGGGCCTATGGCTCTTCTCTGCCGTCAATATCTATGTTTCTATGTTAGCATCAGTTCCCCTGATTATATTACAAGTTAAGAACTTTTTATCTGCTATATTCAGAATAGTCATGGAGTCTGGACTTTCATATATTGACCCAGCATGTATAAATTAACTCTTTGGTGTGACATGTTCATTGTTCCCTGAGTACATCATTTCTCAGGAGTTATGGCTCCCTCACCACCGGTGGTTTTCTGTAATCAGCTCCCTAGCAGCAGCTAATAGTGAATCATTTAGATAATACACCAGTGTTCTAATGTGTATTTTGAGTAGAGACCATTTGCTTTTGTTTTTTTTCAAACCTGTTGTTCCCTACACAGGAAACCTTTGAAGGCAAAATCATTAGTAGATTCCAATCTTTGGAGGATGAGTGAAAGAAAGGTTTTCTGAAGTTACATTTTTTACAATTTGAGCAAATTAATTTCCTTATAAATAAATAATATTATATATGGCTGATATTTCAGTTTTTCCCACAATGTATCTAACATAATGCCCCCTTTTCATTTTCACTATATTTTGGATACATATAGTGGGATTAACTTGAATCCAGAGATAATTTGTGTGGGGAAAATATTAGTATTGGTGTGAAAGATGATCTAATTGAATAGAAACAACTGACACTAGTATTTTGGAATTAAGATGAATACGTTATTTTTTAATTTTCACTTTTATCCTATTAAGATAGACATTTTAAGTATATTTAAAGTTCCATACTTCATAAATGTGTAGGGATTTGAAGTTGATTTGAAGTTGATACCTATTTGATCCTATGATTTGAAGTTGATACCTAGGGTGGCACGCTAGTAACTGATTAATGTGGACCCATTTATCCCTAAAGGGACATGAAACCCACATTTTTTCTTTCATGATTCTGATAGAGAATACAATTTTAAACAACTTTCCAATTTACTTCTATTATTTAATTTGCTTCCTTCTCTTGTTATCCTTTGCTGAAAGGTTTATCTAGGTAAGCTCAGAAGCAGCAAAGAACCTAGGTTCTAGTTGTTGATTGGTGGATGCATATATATACAGATTGTCATTGGCTCACGCATGTGTTAAGTCAGCAACCAGAAGTGCATTGCTGCTCATTCAACAAAGCATACCAAGAGAACGGAGAAAAATTGTTAATAGGAGTAAATTAGAAAGTTGCTTAAAATTTCTTGCTCTATCTGAATCACGAAAGAAAAATGTTGGGTTTCATATCCCTTTAAAACAATCATTTTTTAGAGATCCTAGTTTTATAGGCTACTGTGGATATTTTGTCGGTAAGGACATACTGTATGAGCCTTTCCAGCAAGGAAGGAATTTTCTCTCCTTAACCTGATATCTTTAAAAATGAAAAAAGTAAACTTTATCATTCATTTCATAAATGCTTTTTGAAAGTTTTAAGGTCATAAGTTTTTTCAGCAGTTGTGGCGTTTTCTAGGTTATTTTGGGCAAATGTAAAAGCATATTGTAGATGCTTCCTTAAGTTTTCCCATACTGATGTGTGTTAGCAGCATTTATTAAATTTTGATCTGTAATACGATACAGTAAATGTTGGGATAGAACCATTCTTTTACCAGTCATTAATTCAAAGGATGAGATCTTGGTAGCACTACAAGGTGTTGCCTGTAAAGCCATTAGAACTAGTGTAATCTCACATTGCAGTTCTTACTTGTCCTATTTACAAACGTTTTAAGTATTTTTACAAGAGATGCGTTGTAACACTCTACACTACTACTAGAGGCAGCTCTGTATGCTATATGGTGCTGCCTTTTAACCTCTAGTATTTTTTTACATTTTTGTCATTGTTTCACTAGTAAAGTGAGTCCCACGGTCAGATTCGATCCTCTGGGGTAAACCAAATCTGGAAAACATGTGGTTAAGAAGCAATGCTGCACATGTTTCAGCACTATTATTGGGTGCACTAATACACTCTTCTATTTTGGTGAACAGATTTGTTAGTGTTAACATGTACCTGTTACCTCTAGACGAATAAAATCAATTTTTATATTTGACCATGACATTGCCATCCCTCTGTTCTGCAATGACGCAGTGGGTTGGAACTGTGGACAGATATAACATTCTTGACAATAATTTTGAACACCCTTCAACATATGTGGCCAAAAACCGTAATCACGCAATATTTAATATGTTAATTTGGCACCACGATGACCAGATGTGGGAGCATTATGGGCATGAGACCCCTAAACATGGTAGGTACAACTCACTGTTGGATCCCGGTTTTGGAGGTTCTAATTAACAAACCATCCTGTAACTGGAATTGTGATTTGGGCTTCATTAAAGGGACACTCAATCAAAATGAAACTTTCATTATTCAGATAGAGCATGCCATTTTAAACAACTTTCCAATTTACTTCCATTAACAAAATGTACACAGTCTTTTTATATTTAAACTTTTTGAGTCACCAGCTCCTGCTGAGCATGTGCAAGAATAAGTGTGTATGCATTTGTGAATGGCTGATGGCTGTCACATGGTACATGTATGCATTTGTGATTGGCTGATGGCTGTCACATGGTACAGAAGGAGTGGAAAAAGACATAACTTTTAAAATCGTCAGAAAAAAAAATTACTACTCATTTGAAGTTCAGACTAAGTGCTATTGCATTGTCTTGTTATCTTGCATTTGTTGATTATGCAAATCTACTGTGTTGACTGATCCTTTAAGATTCTAAGATCTTCCTTACCTCTTTTGAATTAACGTTGTTTTCAGGATCTTGTATATGTTTATAAAAGATACCTATAATACAGGATTCTTTTTGACTAGTGATTAAGTCTTCACTAGGGGATTCTTGACTCCATTGTGCCATGTTAGGTTAATTTTGCTGTTTAGCCTGATTTCTAGTAATGGCTTCTACATGAATCATACCCATTAAGTTGTCAATATTGAGCAGCTCTCCAGTTATGGCCCCCTGTTTGGCTAATCTGCTAGATCACTGCCTTCGTTACCAGGACCTTGGATCCTGGAATGACCTTTAGTCTTAAGGTTAACCCATTGGAAACCACCAATTGATCAATATCACAGAACAACTTACAATGTTTTACTGGTTTGTTCTTGGTTTTCTGCATGCCATTTAATTTCCAAGTTGGCAGGTATTCAACAAACCTATCATGGACATAATTTGAGTGAATAATGATTACAAAGTCCTGAATACTTTGTTCAATGGCTAGTTCAATGGCTATTTCAATGGCTTTAATAATTGCAGTGAAATCTGCCTCTTGGCTGCTTCTGGGAACAATGTTGTACCCTACAGTGGTATTAGGGAATCCATTTGCCCACACAATACTAATATCGGCAACTAATATCCGCTCATTATCAATAGTAGCATGGTAAGAGCAACCACAAATATATACCCATCATAATGTTTGACAATGGTCTTCATTGTATATTTTATAGGGGTGAAAGTGATTGCTCCTCTAGGAAATCATATTCTATTAATTCTTCCCCATGATCTATAGCAGTAAAGTCATGGAGCTCAGCAAGTCCTTGTGTGGCTGGATCTTTCTTATTTAGCCCATAATGGATCTCTAATGGCCAGCCTTGTAGGAATAGAGTCCAAGCTGTTATGCAGCAATTTGACAGGTTCCCATCTCTTATCTTTTTAATTTTCATACACAGCCAGATTACGAGTGGCGTGTTAACAGTTACATGCAAGCGATATGGGACATGGCTGTTTGGGCCATCAGGTTTTCTGCTTATATTACAACTTGAAATTAAATGCAATCACTTGAGCGCAATTATGATTTACGCTAGAATGATTACTGAGTCCTCAAAGCTCTGGTGAACTGTTTTGCGAAACAAAAAGTCTCACAAAACGCATCAAAAATACATAAAGTACAGTTACATACACTCAAAATAACACTAATAAAAATTGCACACAAAAGTTAAAGGCTCAAAGATATGAGATCTCAGGTGAGAGAAAAAAAGCAGGCAAATGTCTTTAACATTGATATATATATATATATATACAGTATATATATATATATTTATATATATACAGTATATATATATATATATATATATATATATATATATATATATATATATATATATATATATATACAGTATATATATATATATTTATATATATACAGTATATATATACAGTATATATATATATATATATATATATAGTACTGTGAAAAAGTCTTAGGCCACCACCAGCTTTGTTGTTGTGGCAAAGTTTTAATGACATCTGTTAGGCGTTATCTGATAACTGGGGGTATCACTTGACACTTAGCAGTATTCTACACCTTCACCTGGAACTGAATATTTGCAGAGATCTCGGGAAACAGCATTTAGACATGCCGCAAGTAAAGTCTAATTAATGTTCTGTTTATTATAAGGCATAACATACCTTTATAGACAATGATTACAGTATATGGGGTTAAACAATGACGTATCATAATCACACTATTTACACAGCATAAGTTAGAACAAAGAAGCACAGTAAAAATACACAAAAAATTAATTATACTGAGAAAAAAACAGTTTTAGATAACGGTGTATCCAGGCACATCACCAGGACATAGCAAGGCCACTCTTGAGATACAATTTTTGCATATGAAACTAAAATCTAATGTCAGCATATGTTCTCACAGCATAATAAAACACATTATGAACTATAATAAACTCATCTTAAAATGGAGTCTAAAACAATGTATGACAATGGTGTCAGTATTGTTATATATATTCTTACAACATCCATATTTAGTTTTTGGTCTCTTTATTAAGATACAAACAGAAAATATGTACACAAAATATAAAAAAAAACCCCACAATTTTCAGAACAAATTGGCTTCTTCAGGACAAAGTCAGTATTTAGTGTCCTCCCTTGGAACTAAGCACATCTTGCACTCTTTTGGGGAGACTGTCCTGAAGTTTTCTGAAGTGATCTTCTGATATAATATTACACCAGGCTTCTTTCAGCACTTCCCAGAGTTCTTCTTTAGATTTAGGTTGTCTTTTATTTCTTTCTCTGTCCATAATTTATCAGCTGATTTTCTCTCCAAATATGATTTCACTGCATTAGCAGCGTGCTTGGGATCATTATCGTGCTGAAAAATAAAACCATTCGAATCAGGTACTTTCCAGAAGGAATGGCATAATAAATTAAAACCTGTCTGTACTTTCAGCATTCATGATCCCAACAATTCGTACAATATCGCCAAAACACCATTGGCAGAAATGCAGCCCCAAACCAGGACAGACCCTCCAGCGTTTTCCACTGAAGGCCACAAAAAATAATACTCTTTTCCACTGATCTTCATTCCAATCTTTGTGAGCTTTAGCATATCTTAGCCTTCTCACCCTGTTCTCCCTTTCAAAAAAGTGGTTTCTTGGCTGCTACCCTTCCACAAAGACCATTCCTGATCAAACTTCTTGAAGAAGGGTCAACTTGGCATCCTAATGTCATGATGTGCCTTTACCTTTAAGAGATCAGTGGGAGTTTGTTAAATAGCATAGCTAGAGGTAAGTAAACACCTGAGCAGTATTGAAGTCAAGCTTATGCTTGTTAAACCAGGAACAGCAATCCTTCCTGCACAGGTTTGCACTATTCCTAAAGGATTTCAAGTCTATTGTCCCTATACAGATTCTACCTATTACTATAAGGAGGATTTCTAGCTTCTTGTAAGATTTTGGATTAGCAAGTAAGTATATTTCAACCTGAAGAAACAGCTCTGCTAAGTGAATTATCCTGCACAATGCCTTAGTATTGAGAGAGACTGTTTGCAAGTAGCTTTGTGAATATCTCTGCACACAGACACTGATGTGTGATTTCCCTGCACGCTGCATAAAGGTGAGACACAGATGGTCTGCAGTTTTCCTGTTTGAAAGTCACAAGTGGTTTATTCATAGAAGTAGCTCCACTGTGTAAAATCTAAGTTTAACATAGTTCCTGTGAGAGGCTAATTCTACCAGAAGTTTTCTTGCTTGCTTCACTAAGCATGAATCTATCCGAGCTGCAGTTCCTCTGTGCATCCCAGTATCAACTGTGAGTGTCTACCTGTATTTCGTTAATTGTTTCAGCTAACCATTTCTTTACTGCATTCTAAAGCTATCCAGACATATTCCTCATCTTACTCCCATACTTATGGAAGGTTAAAACCTGTTTTTCATAGTAATCTGTTTACTTTGAATCCTGAATTATTTCCTAGAGTAACTATATTGCTGCTGACCACCAGGCGGAGCTTGTGCTCATACTCTTATATAAAACAGCTACACTTAAAAGAACTGCTGTAGGTTCTTCAGTACTTATTACCAGTTACATACTAGCTATATACAAGTCAACTTCATTGGGTGTCAGCACTAATTTTTACAAATTTGTAGTGAACCACAATTGCAAGAAGCTGCCAGATGCTAAGTCAGGTCCTTGCTGGACTTCTTCTGGTCTCTGAAAGAAGAAACCCTGGAAACTTCTCAAAGTTTTTTTGGCCTTGACCTCTCCTGATTCTTCAAATGTCTTTATAAAAGTTTGAATACCACATCTTGAGTATCCAGTTTATTTGCCAATTTCACTTTGAGAGGTGCCTTGCAGATGCTAAAGTATGATTTTATGTCTGTCAAGTTCTGTGATCCATTTTAAATGAAATTATGTGATTGAAAGTTGGTCTTATTAGCAAGCTTCCAATGAATTAAACTCATACCACATGTATATGTGATGCTCAAGCATGTCTTGCACAAACTTCTTGTAATACACCTTTTTCACAGAAGCCATTTTGACATGAAACTAATTAAATAATTAGGGTTCCTCCATTAAGATTTATGAGAGGCAGGTTCCTGCTATTGCTCAAGTGTAAGGGGAGGTTACACTAAATACTTGCCACTTTAGCCTATAGAAGCTTTTTTTTCTGTTTTTTCCCCGTCTTTTAATACTGCATACAAATATTTACAAACATATATACACATAAGCACATAAATACATATGTACACATATATAGACATACAATACATTGAAGCCCTTTGCAGTCAAGTAGATGAAAACATGTAAAAACATATGTATAAATATATATTTGTGCAAACATTAGATATTTATAGAAATGTGTTTATGAATAAATAGAACATAGTCTGCTTTGTAAAGAACATTGGAATGTAAAATATATTTTCATGTTGGGTTAGCGTACTTGAGAATATGCGATCGTGTTTGCGTGCGAGTAGGGTGTTTTTCCTCCCACTTTTATTGCTCCATTGACTTCTATGGGGGAATAGGTTATTGCATGCACAACAGTTTACTTTCAACTCATAATATGAGGGCAACCCAAGGCGCGTGCAAAACGCTTACTTCTAGTGCAGTTAACACTCGAACGGAAGTGTTAAAGAACAATCCACTTGTAATCTAACCCACAGGAGATAAAAGGGCCTTCTTGCAACCATTAAATTTAATTTCCATAGGGGATAAAGTTTTGCTTGCATAAGCAATCATTTTACTTAAATGATCATGTTTTTGGTATCAAACAGCACTTGTACTTACATAAGTGTAGCCGGTCTCTAAATAGACAGGGTTATTACTTTTGGGGCAAGTTAAGCAAGGTGCTTGGTTGAGTTTTCTTTTAATTTCACTTATGGCTGTTTCTTGGGCATCGCCCCAGTTCCATACTGCATTCTTTTTTAGAAAATGTAGCAGTGGTTTAGCTAATAACTATCAATAAATTTGTTATACCTAAGAATGATCTCAATTCCTTTAAGTTAGTAGAGCTCTAAAGACGCAGTTATCATTCTATCGTAACCTTTTCCTTCTGAGGATTTAAACCCTCAGAAGTGACCTCATGTCCTAGGCTGCTTCTAGGGTGGTAACTTGCCATAGAACAAGCTATTATGCTATTGTTTGTTCCCAGGTTGAGCGCTTCTTTCTTTTTATTCATGTCCTAGGAAGTTTGCACAGGTACAGCACCCGTGAGCTTTTTATAGGGATACTTAAACATCTGCTTTTTTAAGTCGGCAAAGGACATGTAAGTCCTGTGATGTGTTTTCTAAAGTCTGAGCTTTTGATCAGCACATCATCAACATAAGATAGCATCCCTCTTTCTAGCACATCAGGCATAGCCTTATGCATGAATACAGCTAATTCATATCCTGAATTCATGTATCCAAATGAAAGCTGGGTGAAAACATCCAGGATTTTCCAGAATGAGAATGCTAATTTATACTGGTCCTCTTCATGCACCTATATGGTCCAATATCCCTGAGCACAATTAATGGCAGTGAACATTTTGGATCCTTGAATCTGCACTAGGCAATGTATAGTACAGGCCAGCCAGACATATATACCCATTTGATTAGCTGTTTAAAATCAGCACACAAACACCATTGTCCATTTGGCTAAAGAATACCTGGGATAGGATTATTATTATTAGATTTATGGACTGGTCTTATGATACTTCTTTCTTCCAAGTTACTTTATAATTTACAATAGTGACTCATATGAGGCTAAGGGAAGCCTGTATTGTTTAACAAATACAGGTGCACAATGGGATCTGTTTGGATTCTTGCAATGTGTAGGTCTGTAGTCACACATAAAAATCTCTTGAAATTCTATCAGGAGTTATGAGTTGTTGGTATTCATCATTATTAGAACAGCCAATAGCTAAGGATATTTGTTCTTCAACTGTTAGCTGAAATTAATTTTCAGGATGTCCTATCTCATAGGCTTCTTCAAGCCGAGAGGTGAGGTCCACTTGATTTTAATGTACCTTTCCCCTAGGATTCTGGATATTGTGGTATTCTTGTTTTCTGATCAGTTGATCAAATACTAGGGAGGCTTCCTCAATCCTACAGATACCTTCCTCTGAACTGAAAGGGTAAATAGATAAAACTGTTAACAATCCCTCTGGCGTGGATGCAAAAAAATGGTTCTATTAAAGGGACACTGAACCCAAATTTTTTCTTTTGTAATTCAGAAAGAGCATGCCATTTTAAGCAACTTTCTAATTTACTCCAATTATCAATTTTTCTTCGTTCTCTTGCTATCATTATTTGAAAAAGAAGGCATCTAAGCTTTTTTTTGGTTTCAGTACTCTGGAGAGCACTTTGTTATTGGTGGATGAATTTATCCACCAATCAGCAAGGACAACCCAGGTTTTTCACCAAAAATGGGCCGGCATCTAAACTTACATTCTTGCATTTCAAATAAAGATACCAAGAGAATGAAGAAAATTTTATAATAGGAGTAAATTGGAAAGTTGCTTAAAATTTCATGCTCAATCTGAATCACAAAAGAAAAATTTGGGGTACAGTGTCCCTTTAACTGTTCTTCAGTTAAATACATTTCAGGTATTAGGCCTTTTACATTGTTTTGGAATCCAAAAGTATAATAACTGGATCCTAGAGCAGTTCCCTTTGATAAGGTGATATCTGTGGGGTCATGTTAGGTATTGTAATCTTTCCAATATTTAATATGCGGGTATGGGTCAATGATAGGCCCATATCTTGCATTCCTTGAAAAAGGCAAATGAATGCCTCACAAGTATTTAACAGTCCCCATTTTTTCTGTAGGGGTAATATAACTGTATTAACCCCTGTGGGAATGAAAACATCATTAGACAACTGTACATTTACTGCATATGTGCATTTACTGCATATGGCATTTGCTGGTTTGCTTTCGGGAATGCATTTTCATCCTGAAATACCTCAGAATCCCCTTTTAACCTGCTCCAGAGGCAAAAGTTATATAGCATACCAATGCAAGAGATCATTGCCAATATATATTTGATTACCGGGATTATGCAAAACTAAAAACAGGTGTTTGCCAACTTATTACCTATGGAATAGCTTTGAGTCATCATCCTTGTCATGGACCCAGTGATCTTGGGGAGAAAGATATTTAATCATTTTATGTTGATATGTCTCAGGAGTGTCCTCTAGTATTGTTGGTATATTTATCAGAAGCATTTGCCACCAATGTATTACGTAATGTAATTATGAATATTAATAGCAGTATAAAATTATTGTCAGCGATATTTACAATTAATAGTAGAATTTTGTCAATACATTCCAGTAAGATGTTAAATCACTGTAGTGTACCCCAAAATATCACTATTGAGATATCTATAAATTTGACAAAATATTATTATTAAAAATGAATATTTAATCTCTTAAAAATATTCCTAAATTCTGATCAGTTAATCTTTATATGCACCTTGATTATATTTATGTAGTAACTGAATATCACCTATGACCAGTTATATCTATCAATTTCTCAATACAATATTAAAATATAAAGCAGGCTATAGAGATATTTAGATTAATTACTATTTAATAGATATTGTCTATTATCCCATGCATGGACACAATATTTCTATAAATTAACCTTAACTCAAAATGAATCACTTAAATATCCCACATGATCTTTACAAGAACAATTTGTATTTAGCCAGCAACACAGTCCAATGCCAAAATATGGACTACTAACTTAACAATGCTTAGTTAACAATATAACCGAATATTTCAACACAAATCTTACCAAATCTCAAATCTAATAAAACTTCCAAAAAAACATTATTAAACTATTTGGCCCAAAATAGTCTTATAATACTTTAAATAATTAACCAGAGATTTAACCACAATAATAAATGCAATTTTTAAAATATATCATAGTAACTCAATCAAATTTATAAATATCAATGCTTGACCCTTTTCTCAATAATTGACTTAGCGCTAGTATATTTAATATATGAAACACTGGTCTATTTAATACTAGATTGCACCTATACAGTACCTCTTTAAATACCAGCTTCAATTAAACTACAGAAATAAAGAATATCTTCGTTTTAAAACATTAAAAATATAAAAACATCAAAACGCTTAATACAGTAACCAATGAGAGTTCTCCACCAAAGTCATACGTGAAGGTATTTTTGCAAACAGGGTATCACAAATACAGATAGTTATTCCTAGTCAGGCCCCAAACCAAAGTGTGTTTTTGTGTTTTTCCCTTCTTTGCATAGTCTTTTTGTTCCTGACAAACTCCACCTTCATTTCTAAATCACCCAATGGAAATTCTCTGGCTACGCCCTTTTAGTCTGAGCTTATTTCTCATTGGCCCTTGGAAATGCATATGGTAATTTTAAATCCCCTGACAATTTAAAATACCCTTTGGTTGCAAATCTTGTATTTAACACTGGGGGGGGACAATACGCAAAGGAATGTAGTTTCATTAGAAAATACTACTTAAGAAAAATATATTTTCTGAAATGTATTTTCAATATATTTATTATTTCCTAGTATTCATAAACTTTCTGTTCAGTATATGGCCCATCTAATATTAGGCTGTTTTTGTTGTTTTTACCTAGATACTCTGCTACTCAGGGCTTTTATCTACGCTACGTTTGAATACAATTTGGATTTTTATATATTTTGGACGCCTGGAATTCTTCATTACCTTTTCGATTTTATATATTTTAAAAGTCATATTTCTATGAGTGGACTAGTAGTTATAATTCAATATAGATATATGTATATTTGACTTTATTTGTATATCAGTGGATAATTAGTTATACTATTATTTGATTTTGAAAAATTCATATCATTCCATATCTAGGTATTACATTCCATTTTTGGGCATCTCTCTATACTCCATACATCCTTGCAAGAGAATTTTGTTGCAACCAATATCACCATAGTTATATACATATATTTAACTTCATTATTATTGACTATATATATATATATATATATATATATATATATATATATATATATATATATATATATATATATATATATATATTACTTTAAGTCATTCCTTAATAAGGTATAGGAATATGGTCATGAATATGATTATAGTCATAGGACAATTTATCTATTAAGTATTGATTTCAAAACCTAATTTTCACACCAGATTCTGACAAACAAAAACAAATGTTTTATTCTGACACAGTTAAACCTTTTAAATTCACCAATGCAGCTACCCAATCAATACAGCACACATTTATCTAATATATATTTAAGTTTTAAGATTTAAATTCTTATATAGATTCTAGCTTACACATGGTTAAATATACTTTCTTAAGTTTCTCCTGCTATTTTCCATAGAGACGTAAGTCTGAGCTCAGCATAGAGTAATTAACACTTTGATGATGATAAGGGTCACATTCCCTGATAATTTTTGTTGTTTACAGGGGGCATCCTGAATTAGGTAAGTATCAGGGCAATTTTTTTAATTGAGTTATTTAGAAATACATCAAAGTGCAGTCTGTATATTGAGTGTAGAGGGGTCTGGGCTGAAAAGTCTGATTTTAGAATTTAATGGAACTTACATTAGCCAGAGTTCCATATACACATTCATTCTCTCTACATCATATATGTATGTATGTAAATATATATATATATATATATATATATATATATATATATATATATATATATATATATTACATAATGTCACTCACCTACCTATTCCCTGACATTTAGGATCAGCTATTTCTGCTAATAAGCTTTGGCTGCTATAGCTAGCTTCCTGTTTAAATTTAATTTAGCATATTTGGTTTTTCTAATGTCATGTATCTGTAAAGGCATACATAAATCATGCTTAATTTTCTCAATTCCTGTGAGAAACTGAGAATGTTCTCCCCTTTAGGGGATTTATGTTTCTCCTTGTGGAGAGAGATCATTAATACATCACATGCCATGAAAATATTTGCTATTTTCCCAGGTGGAACTTTGATTGTATGATCCTCAATGCCCGTGATGATCATCTATCAGTTATATCAAATATAGAGCTGTTCCTGAAATGAATTTCAAAAGCATCTGGCTTCTCCATCACTACATGACAGTTATGTCTTATGTGAGGTATGCTCAACCATACATAATTAATGGGTCTTTTGACCTGTGACCAAATTATATTGTATATGCAATCAAGTTATGGTGACCTCTTAAGAAGGTCAATTTAAATTATGAGACCATCATTTGGTAGATCCACTATAATAACAGCGTGGCTTATTACCTTGTTCCCCAGCTTAAATTTTAATCATGCAGTGCCCAAAACTTGGAGAGAGTCACCCCTAACACCCAGTAATGAACTGTCAACTTCCCTGAGTTTAGGCTTGTGGGGTGTTAATTCAATTAGTTGGAGGTAGTAACTATATGATAGTATGGATGCTTGAGATCCAGTATCAATCAATCAATCCCATGTTAGAGTTTGTGACTGAATCCTAGAGTTCAACCAATACATAGCACCTACCCTCTGATTCTACCAGTTCACACATAAAATTGGCATGCTTTAACATTTGTGGATTTATCCACAATTTACTTGAATCAACTACATTTCCTTGTGGAGATCAGTTATTATTCTTACCCACTGCCTCGTCTCTATTAGGAATGTGTTTCTTGTGCACTGCATTGCAGTTAGGGGTTATTTCCTCAACTAAGAATCTGTCTGCGTGTCCAGCTGTGGGAATAAGGCTTAGGGACAACTGCAAAATAGGAGATTCATTAATATTTCCAGCTAGCCTCACATTTGCATTGCCCGGAAGCATTGCTCTAATAGGAGCCTCGTTCTAATGCTGTCATACACTGCACAGAATCTAAGCTCAGCAAAGGGGGTAAGTAGCACAGCAATGGGCAGCAATTTTAAATATATACTGTAAATTTATGAATATATACATACATATTTATGTGTTAATATGAGTATGCACATATTAACACAAATATATATGTATATAAGCATATATATTTATATGTAACACACAGTTCAGACTGCAATGTAAAAGCACTTTTCACCCCACACAGCCAACTTTTAATCCCTTAAAACTGCCTGTGGGCATTTGGGGCACATTTAGAAAATTAACCAGAGATCTGATTTCTGGTTAATTTTCTGAGCACTAGTTGCTACCGCGGGCTAGCTGTAGCAATAACAAGCCACTTGTAATGCTTGGTTATTTATCCCACGCCCGCAAACGGGCAAATTTGAACATTTTCTGGCGCTCAATAAATTAGCACTTCACTTGTAATCTAGACCTTAGTCTTTCCCTTCCCTCAAGTAATACCTGAGTATTTATAACTGTCCCTGTAGCGTGCTGTTGGCCAATGGGGGTACCCCTTAAAAAAAGCTTGGCTCATATTAGCAAACTGTTAAGTTAGTTGAGCCAGTTGGGTACCTAGCTGACCTACTTAGTCATACAAATTACTTCTGCCCTGAGGTCTATTTCTATATGTCCTGGGACGACGACTATTACAGAGGCAGGTTTTGCCCTCCTGCAAGTCTGTTTCATCCTCACCGCCTAGTGATGCCCAGAAGTGTTTGACCTGTATACTGTACTTTGGTGCTGTGACCTAAGCACCTGCTTTGCTTGGGCTCCCAGGAAGTAGGGAGGAGAGAGAAGAGGGAAGAGAGAGAGAGGAGAGAGAGAGGAGAGAGAGAGGAGAGAGAGGAAGAAGAGAGAGGAGAGAGAGAGAGAAGAGAGAGGAGA